>NC_053157.1:27389165-27689165 GCF_016835505.1 Polypterus senegalus
GTTAGGGGTCACCGCAGCAGATCATCTTCTTCCATATCTTTCTGTCCTCGTCATCTTGTTCTGTTTCCCCCATCACCTGCATGTCCTCACCACATCCATAAACCTTCTCTTAGACCTTCCTCTTTTTCTCTTACCTGGCCGCTCTATCCTTAACATCCTTCTCCCAATATACTCAACATCTCTCCTCTGCACATGTCCAAACCAACACAATCTCGCCTCTCTGAGTTTGTCTCCAAACCATCCAACTTGAGCTAACCCTTTAATGTACTCATTTCTAATCCTGTCCATCCTCATCACACCAAATGCAAATCTTAGCATCCTTATAAAAATTCCTAAAATCCTATTTTTGCTTTGTTGTTCTGAAGTTTTAAGTGTTGTTTGATGAGGGAAATATTCATTTTGATGATTTTAGCATAAAGCTGCAACATAAAACTGGCAAAAAAGGGTCTGAATGACTTCTGAAGGCAATGTAGGTGTCTAAAGGACATTAGAATTATGGACATATTTTATGGAATTTTATAGTCACAAAAGAAGAACATAGTTTTCACCTAAGTGTGAACACATTATAGGTTGGTGGCTCACTTGGCATCTCTGAAATTGGTATAATGGAGCCCCTGTCTTGGTGTCAGGTCAATCATGAACTATTTAAAATGTACCTGAGGTTCATGAAGCTTGGACACACAGAAGCATAGCTTGGCCATTGCAGGTTGTTTTAGAATAATCCATAGAAATAATTCCCTGAAGAATTACTTGGGTGGCCAATAAGAGCAACAGGGGTGACCACTGCTGTGTTCATAAATGGAAGAAACGTCAAAGTCAGGTTTGAGCATGTAAAATCTAAAAAGACTGGAAGGCTTTGAGGATGAAGAGCTTAATGTCTGCAGAGAACTTTAATTTACTGAAGGACATTCCTGCAAAATATGCTTGCCTTTTGTGAACTTTATTTTTTGCACGGTAAGAGTTTTCATCCGGAGAGCTTAAATACAAGCAGCCTTTTGTTTGGCTCATTGCATGAATTTTCGATTTGCAGACCTGATTCCTCCACTTGTCACTCAAAATGTGTGTTTTCTGGGCTTCCTGAACCTTAAATGTCAAGTTAAATCTAATGTCGTCAAGGACTGAGAAATATATCCATTAATGCAGTAAAAGAAATTGTAAATAAATATATCCACTATGACATTGGGTGGTATTTACAGTGATGATTACTAGAGCCACATATGGTCACACTTCACCACACTTGAAATATCCAGAACCATCATATTCCAGCATGCTAAAGGAAAACAGAGAGCTAAGCCATATTTTGATAGCTGAAAGAGCAGAAGGTGATGTTGGGATTGTGGATGGCTGTTCCTCTGGCATTCAGCATAAATATTTAATCCAATTTAATATGGTGAAGTACTACTTTGAAGCATTTTTATAGAAATGCAGAATTATACTAATGGGAGTCACATGAGGGTTTAGGTAGGCCATTAAAGATTCACATTCATCTCATTAATCACCACTAGTGATGGGCAAACTCTGCCAAATTCACTTTAGCAAATTCATAGAAAGGACGTAGCAAATGTGTGCCAAGTGGAAGTGTGCCACTGTGATATGTGAGGTTTATTCCATAAGACATTATTTTACTCAAAATGGGTAACTCAAGATCATGAGTAGACCCATCTGAAACATCTAAGCTATGCAAACCAGCTAATAGGGAGAAAACATTACTGCCATGTAAGTAACCTGATAGGGAGATGGGAAAAGACTTGTGGGGTGGTTATTAAAAGAAAATAGGTGTACCCCGTGGTCTGACAATCGGTTTATAGTCAACAGTTACTGTGTGCTATTTCCATTCAACATATGGTAGCAAAAAATTGAATCCCATACTAGGAAATTGCATGTTCTTATTTTGGAACGAAATACAGTAAGAAAAGTATAAAAGCCCTAGCATTGAACTTCAAAACTGAAGCTCACCTAGAGTCAGAGAGCAGACATCGCTCCTGCCTGCACCCAATAAGCAGACCTCCTGCATTCTCTCGAAGTGGCCAGAGCCGACTGTAGGAACCCCAAACCTGCACGCTTTTGAAAGGATTATTGGGAGTGTCAGCTGATACATCAGTTTTTAGGACGTCACTGTGCACTGGGGAAACTCTGAAGGACCTCGAAAATGGGAACTATTACCCTATTGCATGAAAGGGGTGGTCAACCAGATCCATGCATCTAAACACCAGTAAACTTAATGTGGATCACATGTAAATTAATGGAAGGAAATATTAAGGATAACATTAAGCAACAGATAGCAAGAACAGTTTTACTGAACAGTCTGCATGGATTCAGAAGAGGGTGGTCGTGTTTTATCAACATGCTGGAATTCTATGGAGAAGCAGCAAAAGGATAAAATCAGAGTGGAGCATATGATATTATTTATCTTGACTTTTAGCAAGCGTTTGTTAAGGTGCCACATGAGAGAGTGGGCGTCAAACTAAAAGAAGTGGGAGTTGAGGGTGTGGTGTGTAGATGGGTGCAGAATTGGCTCAGACACAGGAAGCAGAGGGTGATGGTGTGAAGAACCTCATCAGAATTGGCCGATGTTAAGAGTGGTATCCAGCAGGGGTCAGTGCTAGGGCTGTCACTGTTTTTAATATATAGAAATGATTTAGGTAGGAATATAAGTAACAAGCTGGTTAAGTTTGCAGATAATACCAAGATAGGTGGTCTCCCGTCGGATATTTACAGAGAGACTTAATAATAATAATACATTTTATTTATTTGTAGACAGACGCCTTTCTAAACACTCAAGGACACCGAACAATAGACAAAACACAGATTATGAACAAAAGTAAAATACAAAAGTTAAAATCAGACAGAGCAATCGTAATCAAAGAGTAAAAGCAGACTTAAACAAATGAGTTTTAAGTTTAGATTTGAAAAGTGAAAATGATTCAATATTTCTAAGCTCAGATGGTAGTGAGTTCCAAAGCTGGGGTCAGAGCAACTGAATGTTCTGCTCCCCATAGTGGTAAGACCGACGAAGAGGACAGTCAAGTGTATGGAGGAAGAGGATCTGAGGGTGCGGGAGGGATTGGCAACATGGAGGAGGTCAGACAGATATGGAGGGGCAAGGTTGTGGACTTGGACAGCATAAAGGTCTGGGCTGATTTGTGGCGGATGAAGTTTAATATAAGTAAATGTAACGTATTACACATAGGGAGTAAAAGTATTAGATTTAAATACACAGTGGGGGGTCCGAAAATACAAAGTTCACCTTATGGGAAGGATTTAGGAGTCATAGTGGACTTGACACTATCAACTTCCATTCAGTGTTCAGAAGCCATTAAGGAGGCTAACAGAATGTCAGGTTATATAGCGCCTTGATGTGTGCAGTTCAAGTCACAGGAGGATATGGTGAAGCTTTATACCACACTGGTGAGACCTCATCTGGAGTACTGAGTGCAGTTTTGGTCTCCAGGATACAAAAAGGACGTAGCAGCACTAGAAAAGGTCCAGAGAAGAGCGACTAGGCTGATTCCAGGGCTACAGGGGATAAGTTATGAAGAAAGATTAAAAGAGCTGAGCCTTTACAGTTTAAGATAAATGAGATTAAGAGGAGACATGACAGAAGTGTTTAAAATTATGAAGGGAATTAGCCCAGTGGATCGAGACTGTTATTTTAAAATGAGTTCATCAGGGATACTGGGACACAGTTGGAAACTTGCTAGATAAATTTCACACAAACATTAGGAAGTTTTTCTTTACGCAGAGAACAATAGATATTTGGAATAAGTTACAAAGTAGCGTGGTAGACAGTAAGACTTTAGGAACTTTCAAAATGACACTCTTTTTTTAGAAGAATTAAGTGGATAGGACTGGTGAGCTTTGTTGGGTTAGATGGCCTGTTCACTTAAGCCAACAGTATGGAAAGTTTTCAGGAAAAAATACATCAAACGAGATTACCTGTGAACTCAGCAAATTTGCTTTGGTGAATTTTAACAATCAACCCTTGTCATTAAGCTACAACAATAACTGTAAGGAGATAAGAGGGTTAAAATGTATAAAACAGCAATGCTTTACATCAAGATATTTAATCAATACATGAGCACTGGATATTTCATTTACAATTTACAATTTTTTATTTAAAACAAAAAGCTTTGTTTTCAAAGTCTGTTTCATGCAGCACTAAACCCGTTCTTAAACACAAATGATCCTGTTAAGAGTCTCTTTTAATATTATTGTACGAAGAGCAATTAAAACAGTTAAAGTGATCACAGATGAGAGGATTTTGATACAAAATGCTCTGTTGGCTTTCAAGAAAATGAGCTTGTGGTCAGTAGGTGACCCGTGAGCTTTTAGTCAGTCTGAGCAGCTTGATGATGCCAATAAGCATTTAATTAGAGTGTGTGATAAAAAGGTGTCCATGTTTAGTGCGTTTCCTTTCACATAAGACAGGGAGGATGACAGTCTTGCTGGATTATTTTTGTGAAATCAGGCATGCCACCATAAAGCGTCTTCTTCTGGAATAACTGCTGCTAAAGATGGGTGAAAGTTGGAAGTGAGATGCCCAGAAACTCTGCACTGGCCATTATAATACCTGCAGAATTGCATTTTTGAGGAATATGTGGGTTAGAGTTAGGGTCAACGTAAGGGAAATGTTTTGAATTTTTTCTCTTTTTTTAATATAAGTAAAAAAAATTGCTCTTTCTTTCCAAAAGAAGAAGAAAAGCTTTTCTATGTATCTTCTCGCTTAGAACATCTACTGTGTGTCTGAGATCAGAGTATGATCTTCACCCTGCATTTCTACCCCACAGGGCAAAGCTTTCATAATACCAGGTTAAGGTTAGGGTTAGATGGACACGTGATTCCTTCTTCCATCCAATGTGTTCAAGATAGGTTCTGGTCCACAGCTGGATCTCTATCTCTTTCTGATCTCTAGCTGGCGGATGGAGGAGAAGTTGGTCACACAACCAATACACTGCTGTGGGATTCTGAACTCACTTCATAATGCTTTGCCTTGCTGTATGGTCTATGGCGATGGTCCTGGCCTGTTTCAAGTTCAGTCATGGGATCTTCAGATCTTCCACCAGGGTACAATCTATTGTATCCTCCACTGGGTGAGTCTCTGTCTCCAGAGGAGCCTCTGTGTGGTAGCTTGCTTGTGCCCATTCTACACACGTACCCAAACCCCCTCAGCCTTTGCTGCAGGATTTGTTTGTCGATGGTGGGTTACTGTTGACATATTGCCCAAATGGGTTCATTGGTGATGCAATTACAAAGTGAGACTCTCAGGATCTGTCGCAGACATCTCATTTGGAATAACTTGAGTTGGATAACAGATGTATGAATCAAAATAAATAAGAAATAAATAAGTTAAGGCAATAACAACACAATTTAGGTTTATAGGGTCATCAATGTAACATGTACAGAGTACATTGAAATTCTTGCTTGTATGTGCTAATCAACATGTAACACATCACCACTCTGTGATCTCATGATTAGAACTACCTTAGCTCAACATTTGTGAAATGAAGCATTAAAAGCTCAGATGTGTTTCATGAGCCTGGTTTTCAATAGCCATATACTGTAAATTAATTTAAGCTGTCACACACGTGCAATTAGGAGGAAGCTAGAGGGCCTAAATAATAATAGTACCATGCCAGACCATGGGGTGACAAGCTGCATTAACGAGACAAATTTTCTCTCTCCGTCCTCTGCAGACTATCCACGGGAAACCCACTACGTGCCGGTGCTGTCGATAATGTCACGTCCGGTTCCAGAAGATGTCACTTCCGGTCCCGGAGATGGGGATGATGTCACTTCCGATCTCGGCAGCATCACTTCTGGTTCCAGTCCAGATGACGTCATGGCCTTTAAGGCCATCATCTTATCAAATTAAAACCAGTTCTGTTTTGGATTTCAAACTGAACACAATTCACCAAAAAATACCAATTTGTAGCCAGGGCATGTTATATGGGTAGCTGCCCCAAGCCTTTGATGTCTCTTGGCTATCTATGTTACAAAGGATATGAATGTCTTGGGGGTACTGTGATGATCCTTTCTGCCTTTAATAATTAGCAGCTATATTAGTGTTCCTTACAGAAAAGAAATACATAGCAATGTACCCGAAAAATATGTACCCACAGGAAAATTTTCCTACTCAAAGGTTGATCTTTAATGGCTTGCAAGACTTCACAGATATTCTCATGTATGTTTCATTTCAGAGTCACCTTTGTCACAGATGTTTCTCCTAAAATTCCTTAGGAGAAATATTTTAAGACAGAAAGGAGACATGAGATACAACTGAGGTTAAAGGAGTCAAAATGGAGAACTGGGTTTGAGAAAGCATTTCGTGAGATCTCTTTCAAGACTTCACATTTTTTATTGGACTGTTGCCTTCATCCAAGGGGTCTTACAACATCTGAGATGTGATTGGTTGCATTTCTTTTGTTTTTTTCAATTGGAGCACACACAGACAAAGTGACTTTCTCATTGTCACACAGTGGTGTCAGAAGTGGGATTTGAACCCACAATCTCAGGGTGTGAAAGCCAAAGCCTTCACAACTACACCACACTTTCCACTTTTTCTTCCAAAAGGAGTATAATCTAACTGGAGCACAGCAATGTAAATTAGAGTAACTAATAGTATTATTCAGAAACAAGAACTACAGGTTTGTAGTCATAGTAAAATGCTCTATTATCACAAATAGCTGTTCATTCATTTCACCATATATTACAAAGCACGCAATGCAAATTGCAAAAATAAAAATGTCAAGACACTATTTGGAAGATCTGAGCCCCTTGTGTTGTACGACTTTGCAGAGACTCAAGAGGAGACACTTGGGACAATACCAGGATATTTTGTTTTCAGGAGAAAAATCCGAGAAGTGGGAGACAAAAGTCAATGTCTCCATTTTATTTCTTTCTGATCTCATTGTTGTCGAGGAGAAACCAAAAAGATATGAAGGAGATCTCATTTTGGATTTTTCATTTAATCTTTCAATATAATGTAAAATATATGAGTTTGAATAAGATATTTAAGATCACATCTGAAATATAATGAAATTTACATTCCCCTTATTTGGGATCAGCTCCAGCTTCTCCATGCCCCTGATTTGGATAAGTGGATTTAGAAAATGTGTGGATGGATGGATGGATACTGTAACAAATATGTTTCCAAATACAGTCATGCAGTATACCATGTGTCCAGTTCTGTGTTTCTGAAGGATCCCTCATGGCTTTTCTTTTATCCTGGAAAAGAAATTAAACACTGGCTTCCCAATAAATCCATTTCATTTTAAACTCCCTGTAGCACACTATACGTTGTTCAGGTAGGTGGATGTGTCAGCATATGTGGGCTGCAAAGTATTCCACAGTGAAACATTTATTGTAAGTTTGATGTATTTTGAGAGGTCAGGGAAAAAATTTGAAAATGTTAACGGTGGGAGCAATCCATTCATTACAAAGTAGTGTAGTGGTTAAGGCTTTGGACCTCAGACCCTGAGGATGTCGGTTCAAATCTCCGTACTGACATTGTGTGGCCATAAGCAAATCACTTCACCTGAAATGTAACTGATTGCATCTCAGATGTTGTAACTCGCTTTAGAAAAATAAAAAATATTAAAAGCTTTCAATATTAGCTTCTAGAGATGAATTATTTTGTCAAGCTAACAATTTTAATTATATGCAGGTCTGGAATATTGGAGTATCTGTTTGCAGTTTTTTTATTAGTGGAAAGTTGTAGAGTCTGATGTGGCAAATCAAAATTCAAAGCAGCAAAAGCAATTAAAAATGAAAATCGGGAACATTACATAATTAAAAAGGTCTTTCAATACAACCTTTTTGAAATCACCTACTTTTAATTATTATTTACAAGCCAAGTACTGTTGTGAGGACAGAAGAAGACATTGCAAGTATTTATGTAGCGCTGTTCAAGACACTCAAAGCACTTTACATAGAGAGGCAGGAGACCCCCTTCAACCCCCACCAATGTGCAGCACCCACCAAGATGATGTGACGGCAGCCAATTTGCTAACATTAGTTATTAGGTGGTGTAAGAGATTAGAGAGTCAGTGTATTAAAGACACCGGATGATTGGGAGACCAGAATAACCAGGCCATGGTGGGCAATTTATCCAGGATGTAAGGAAACACCCAGCTCTTTATGAAAGATACCCAAGGATCTTTTATGACCACAGAGAATCAAGTCTGCAATCTTACGTCTTATTCAAAGGATGGCACCATTTTTATAGCACTGTGTCATTGTCACTGCATTGGGGTCCACACACAGATCACAGGATAACGTGCCCCTTGTTGGACTCACCAACACCTCTTCAGTGCCATTCAAGTACGGGTCGAACCCAAGCATTCTGAGCTTCATGTCAATGACCTGTTCTGAAGTGCAGGTGGTACGGCTGCTGGTGAAACATGACAGAACAGTACACTGACTATTTACTCTAAAATGTGCATATAGTACATTATAACTACAATTTACAGTGTATTAAAAATGTTGTAATATGTTAAGTAGCACTGGAAAAGAGGAAGTTGGAAGAATGGAGAAGGGGTTTGGAAGATAAACTAAAATCAAATCTTCTGATATAATACGCTACCGTGGCTGTCCGTTTGTCTGTCCAGGATTTTAAATCACCTGTAGCTCACAACCATTTGACCTATTGACCTGAAATTTGGTACACGTATACTATATGACCTCTACTGTTCTGCTTTCGAGGTGATGATTTTTATTCCTCTTTTTATTTTTATTTTATTTTATTGTAGAATCAGCTGTCGGCAGTGGGTAGCAGGGCAGCTGTGTGGCACATACACACGGGTGCCGTTCTCATCCCTACCACCTTCGGCGTCACTTCCTCTACCTCTTCATATCTTAAATCATTCTTGAGGCAGAATGAAGACTTAAGTGCCAGCCTAAGTGAAAAATTAAAGAAAACGTACTAAGTAATTGCAACACAGAAACTGACTTAATCAGTTTTAACATAAAAAGATGCCCGACGGAAGAAGAGAAGAAGCGGGCCGCTAGGGTGGAGAAAAGAAGAGCTGCTCAGGAAGCAGCAAGCACATCAACCTCTGAGCAAACGAATGGTAAACGTACAGAGAAAGAGGACGAAAACTAGGAATTCTCAGGTCAAGTGTTTCCACTGCACGTTATCATGCAGTCCGCCATTACTGGTATAAAATATTTAAGGTTAAACGATGATCAGGATTCAGAATTTAGTCTGCAGGGAGAGCTACTAAAAAGAGAGGAGAAATTTAAATATCTAGGATCAGTGGTAGTCTAAGATGGAAAACTAGATGCAGAGTAAAGTGTGAATGGAACAATTGGAAGAAGAATTGGATTAAAGGTAAGTTTTTAAGACAGTTGTGGGAACAGCGATGAAGTATGGAGCTGAGATGTGGGCAGAGCAGGTCAATAACTTAGATGTGACAGAAATGAGAAAGATGAAATAGATGTGTGGATTTATAAAAAAAAGGACAGAATAAGAAATGAGACAATCAAAGGTACAACAAAAGAGGGACAGAAAGTACAGGAAAGCAGGATGAAGTGGTATGGACATGTGATGAGGAGAGACAATGAATATGAAAGTGAATGAATGATGGAAATGGAAAGTACAGGGGAAGAGAAAGTGAGGGAGGACAAAGCAGAGGTGGATGGATAAACTAAAAGCAAATCTGAAAGAGAAGGGTCTGACTGGGGAGGAGGTGCAGGACTGAGCTGTAATGAAGAATGCTGAAGTGGGAAAAGATGAAGGAAAAGTAAATATATTGTAAAATGTGTCTTACCGGATATTATTCCTAGTGCTGTATTTTAAAATATTTTAGGAAATGCATTTTTATATTTTGGGAAATACATTGCAATATCCAAAAATGACAATAAACATACATTTTTTACAATATATTTCTGTATCCTGCAATATATTATAACATATTTATCCTGAAAGTATATTGCAGCTGTTATAGTTTAGCCAGGGCTTTGTTAAAGTTTTCATTAATTTAATGTTCTTGCTGTTTTGTTTTTTTTTTATTTAATTTTCTATCTTCTGTTATTGACAATGTGTTTGGTAACCTTGTGTGTTTTGTTCTGAGCATTATTTTATTAATTATTTTTTAAAGTGGTGTTTTATGTCTATTTTTTGCATTAATGCACTTACAACATTTATTTCTTTGCCACATTTTCATGCAAATGATATAGCTCAAAATGAACTTAAAAGATGACAAAGAATAAAAATAAGAAAAGAAAAACAAATTAGAAACAGTTAAGAACAAGTGACATACCAAAAAGCGAATAAATCAATGCACACTTACATAACATACATTACACAGAAACGTTTTCTTCTCTTGTTGTTAATGCATTTAAGTTCAGTCATGTGACCTGTCCTCTTAAAGCAGAATATCGGGGGTGGGGCCACAATGACAACCAACTGAAAGACCAACCTCTACCTACTTACTTGAGGTGGAGAGTCAGCCTCTCCACACCGACACTGAGGTTGGTGAAGATATTTGGATTTTCTGTTTTTTGTACATTTTTGCAATGAGTTATTCCATCCAACCATCCATTTTCTAACCCGCTGAATCCGAATACAGGGTCACGGGGGTCTGCTGGAGCCAATCCCAGCCAACACAGGGCACAAGGCAGGAACCAATCCTGGGCAGGGTGCCAACCCACCGCAGGACACACACAAACACACCCACACACCAAGCACACACTAGGGCCAATTTAGAATCGCCAATCCACCTAACCTGCATGGCTTTGGATTGTGGGAGGAAACCGGAGCGCCCGGAGGAAACCCACGCAGACACGGGAGAACATGCAAACTCCACGCAGGGAGGACCCGGAAGCGAACCCGGGTCTCCTAACTGCGAGGCAGCAGTGCTACCACTGCACCACCGTGCCGCCCGCAATGAGTTATTGGATTTTGCTATTAGCGTGTGCAGAAAGGACTTGTTTACCTTAGGCTTAGGTTAACTTTCCAGGCATACCCATTTTGCCTTATTATTTTCTACTTTTGTCTTACTTTGCCCTTGATTTGCTGTTTTTGTTCTTGTTCTTTTGTTTAATTTAAATTACTTATTTATGAACATTCATTATTGGCGTTGTTCTTTAAGACAGAAGGATATTTTGAACTTTCAAAGGCTGTTTACCATTTTTGGAGCCTGTATGGGCCTAAACCTGAGTGTGGGGATTGGCAGCCTGTGGTGAGGCCTATTTTGGAAGGCAAACTCAATGAATTCTTATTCTCTCTTGTGTGTTTTAAAGCCTTAATACCCTTTATTCTGTTTTGTACTGCTGTCTTCACAACAGTGAGATATTTTAATATATATTCATATTTGTAGAAATATATTTAAAAAATATTTTTAAATGTATTTAATTTTTGTAAGGGGTAACTTGAAATTAACAGTAAGCATGCTCTTAGATACTTCATCTATTAAAGATCTGGAGAGTCTAGTGGCCTGGCCTGAACTTTCAACTGTAATCATGAGCACTGTTTTCAAGTATTAAGCTTATGAAGCATTGATCAGAAAATTGGAACTTTTCGTTTGACGACATACAAAGGTATCTAAAAAATAATAATCACAAATTTGCTCTATTTAAAAACTGAATTTGTGCAGTGTGAGAGAAATGATTTTTATGTGGATTTTTTTATAACTTTTTCAATTTCATTTGTAGTGTGTGTGTGTGTGTGTAAACTCTATATTTAACATAACAAATTATATATCCTCTTCAATAAAACCCCTGTGTGCGTCCAGGTGTCCGTGTGTGTGTCTTCTGGTGAAGTGTGCATGCGCAGGGCTGCACGTGTTCAGTCTCTCCCTGTGCAGAGGGAGGTAGAGAGAGACACACACAGGCTCGTGCGTGCAGAGACACACACACACACACACACACGAGAGAGAGAGACACACACACACACACAGGCGCCCGTGTGCATTGTTGCAATGTTACTTTTCTTGGTTGTTTATTGAATTATGGATTTTTCAAATGTTCATTTTTTTCCCTGTGCATAAAACTCATTAAAAAAAGTGTTTTTAGCGAGCGGTTCCTAGGACTGGAAAAGGTAAACCCGTGCATGCAGTGTGTGATGTCTCAGATAAAGAGGAAGACAAGCTGTTTATTGATGCAGTAATAAAGGAACAACCCTCTGAATCTGAACAAGCCTTTGTAGACATATCAATAGGAAAGCAAGGTGTAAAGCTTAAGTTTAAATTAAGTTCATAGACACGCTGCCGCTAAATATTCACAGGCAAATCCACAACTTAATACCGGGAATGCCTGTTAAACATTTTAGATTCACGAGTACCGATTTGGGTAGTGAACACTTCGATGAATGAAACCTGTAATCTTTACAACGCTTGACAAACATGGAATATAACTTGAACACAACACATCCTCCAAATACGAACCTGATTGAAAGAAATAATGATAATCAAATCCTTGATGACAGCAACACTCATAACAGTCACAAAACAATTACATTGACAATCATGTTACATTATTTTTAAAATGTTTCCTTTTCTTTTTCATAACTTCTTTAACACACTACTTCTCCGCTGCAAAGCGCGGGTATTTTGCTAGTATATAATATATAAACCAGTTTTGTACACATCTACACTCAAATACATATTTGCATTATAGAACAAAGGATTTCTTTTAGCCTCATCTAAAGGATGGTGTAACTTAGATCATGTGGTAAGTTGTGTACTATAAGTTTCTAACTTTCTTATTCAGTTTCCGTAGTCTATAGGATGATTTATTGTTTGCTAGCTGTCTTTCTTACCTATGGTTATATAAGCCTAGAAATCTTTTTGTGTTGTCTAGTCAGAGAGGTTAAAATAGAATGGAGAGTTCACTGGCTGCTCTCCAATAGATCTATTGAAGAAATAAATTCATACACACCCTTTGCAGAGTGACTTCAGAACATTTATTTAAAAGACATTCATGACAACGGACTGGTCTTAATAGACATATTTGTTAGTGTAGTTAAGTTTCAGACCATCTCAAACTGCGAGTGAATGTTAACTGCTACGCACTACTCTTGAAACTTTGTGTGCTATTATCACATGTTACTTCAATCTCTAAAAAGGACCGACTGAGGAGTGATCTTACTGCATGCACTCTGAAAACACTCCTCGAGTGTGGATATAGTGATTCATAAGGTAGGTGCTGAGTCAGCCACCCTGCCTCTAGAAATTACTATAAGTGACATTCACCTCATCAATACTGTGAAAAATTACTTGGGTGGTAGATCATTTGCTGTAGCATTCTGGCTTGAACTCACTTTCTTCTGGACAGGATAGATACCTTAATGCCACAGTGGAGGTAAGTGTGGAGATAACATGTAAAAGGAGGCCTTCGCTATTTCTTAACATTTAATGCTTCAAATAAATAAATGAGCCAATTAGGTCATGGCACTTTGCCTTTTTGAAATATCCTCAAATATAACTTTGATCAATGTCCTTTTATTTTATGCTGTCATTGAAAATTGCCACAGGGGTACATTGCAAGAGTATGAAAGTAAAATGCACAGAGAAAGAGGACCTTGGTGTCATAGGCCCAGCTAGCTAATTACTCATATGGCTTCCTGTCTTCTCAATTAGTATACAGGGTTATGACGAAGGATGTATTAAATCACCTTGTTTTAGTTTGCTGAACCCTGTATGACGTGTCTGAAAAGATCAGGAAGACACAAAATGCTGCTTTGTTACCACTGGTCATTCATTAATGTGTCCTTGCCTTGGTGCAGTTCACCTGGGCCTTAATGTCAGCCACAAGCTTCTGAGTCACTCCATCTCGTGTTTACAGCACTGAATGTTCTTTGTTAATACATGATTGCATATTTGTTTTATACAGAGGCCATGTGCTATTAAAAGCCCAGGTTATCTTAAGCAGGCCAGTGGTTCTCAGGATATTTCGGAGGACTCACATCCTTTTTTGCATTCTGCGTGCTACTCATTGCAGCACTTAGTCAAGACTCATGCTCTGTCCATATCCAATTGCAGAGACAAGAAATAAAAGTTTTGCTGTGAGAATTTTTACATGAATGTAGGAGTGCGTGGAATGGCCTAAACTCCATATCATGGTTCCTGGATGTGATGCTGTGCAGAAAGGTGGGGCTGAATGCGTGGAAGAGCTCATCTGATGTCACCAGGAAGTGCTCTGCTCACAGTGCTGGCTTTACTGAATCAGAGTTAGAGAATTGTTATTTAAAGAATAGGCCAGAACAAGCCAAGGTCAACTGAAATAATCCAAATTACAGAAGAGCTAAACGGAAATCACAAATGGACAATCAAAGATCAACACCAGAAGATTAGAATTCTAATAACCAGAAGGACAAAGGAAGGAATTTTTAAACACGTGTTTAAGGTTTTTATTCGTCAGTCTTGGATACAGAAGAAACATCCATGTTGACCTAAATACAGTATGGTTGTGCTAATGATGATTCACGTGTCATGCTTCATGGAAAATTCTGGGAGGCAATCATCGTGGACAATCAACATCCAATGGGAAACTAATATCATTTTTAAAATCATTGACTCTAATAATTTACAGATAGACATATACATTGTCCGTATATGTTCAAGGCAACCCAAAAAAAAAAATGAAATACAAAAAAAAACACAGACCATAATACTTACAGGCAGTCCCTGCGTGCTCATGGTCAAAAGCTCTCTTACTGATCTTGGCACAAGGAAGCTGCTTCTGAAGGTCCTTGTAATGCAGATAGCAGTTCACGGGTGACCACCAGCAATTACCAAAGTGCAAAATGTGTTTTGCTAGATATGGGTATAATGTATTTGTGTACATTTATCAGTCTCACAGCACTCTGGGAAATTCTTTTAATGGAGAATACTCACTTTTTACCCACAGTTCACATACAAGTCTATACTCAAGCACGTTACCTTTAACATGCTAATACACAGACACAAAACTACATTTCCTGTTTCTTCTCACATGCATGCTTTGTGTTTTATGTTTAAATGTGGTTGCAAGTAACTTTTTATATACCAGTTAAACGGTTTTTTCAAAATCCATACTGGAAGAAGAAGTTCATCTGCAGGTATACTGGATATGACCCACTGCTATGTAGGTTGAGAGCTTCAAACTTTTTGTCAAGCATTAATTATCGTCTTTCCTAAGGACTTATTACAATGTCCATCATACAGACCAATCTCACTTCTAAATAATGCTATTAAGATACTGTCCAAAGTTCTAGCTAGAAGGATTCAGTAATATCACAAGACCAAATTGGATTTATTAAAGACAGACACTTCCAATCTTCAGAGCTTTTTTAATGTAATACATTTACAAACAAAATCTAACACCCCAGAGATATTATTATTTTTGGATGCAGAAAAAGCATTTGATATGGTTGAATGGGACAACCTTTTCACTACATTGGAGAAATTTGGGTTTGGCCTGAACATTTGTGCATGGGTGAAACTACTGTATACCAGTCCAGAAGCTTCAGTTTATATTAACCACATTATTTCAGACCACTTTAGACTAGAACACACTTCTAGACAAGGATACCCCAGCAGGGCTACTCACCAGGACTACAGCTCCTTGCAGGTGTACCACTGGCAAGTTGCTGCCACCCCCATGTATCGGGGGTTTATCTGTCTGCAAAGGACAGTGTCCCTCTGTGCTCCAAATCTGGTCGGGCAGCCCATCTATTCCAAAACTTTGATTATAAGGGCATCGTGGTCGGGTAAGGAGCCATCCATATTGTGCCCTCTGGGACAATGTATACTATATTTTATTTTTTGCAATTGTATTTTACCCAAATTATTATATATTTTATGTATGATTATAAAATGTTGGAAGAGCATATCCTGCAGGCTCCTGACCAGTGCATATTTTATGCAACTTTATTATTAACCTTCAGCAGGGTTCCTCTTTGGCATGCTGTACATAGGATGAGTTCTGCTGAGCTCTGTAAACTTTGTCTTAAAGTTTATTTATATACTTCCAAATGACATGTTCAAACTTTGTAATGTTTCTCTTCTCTTCTTACGGCAATTTGGAACTTTTTGTGCCACAGACAGAGTATTTTTGGTACTTTCCTGGGTTTCATGCTAATTAAGCAGAACAACTTACCGTGTGTACTTGTCCTTTGTTGCCTGACGCACAGGGAAATAGAAAAATGAATAATCCTAACAAGATAATGGAGGTTACACCTGGTCAGCCAGAAATTAAATTTTTGTGGGTTAATTATATTTGGAGCAAAGTGATTCACTTTTAATTCAATTAGTTTGCTCTTTACTATCATAAAATAAATTACAACTTATCTTTAGCTGCTTTTTGTCGAGACCAAGTACCAAATTAATATCGACCTGATGTTTCTCCCAAACATCTGACCTGAATTTCACTAGAATGCAATAAACTGGGAAAGTGAAGCATTAAAAGTGAGAATTTCAAAATAATTCCCATATAAGGCAGCATCAATAAGCTGATTGTAGGGAGCAACATTTGAAACACTCGGGGTAGTCATTGCCAATGATGCTCCTTGAAAATCGCAGATCTTGCTCATTGTTATGCTGTTCGAGGGTTCCCATGCATTTAACTTCCAATCTGTTCTGAAAGTGTCAATTAAAGGGGGAAATCCAATCAACCCCCAGGTAGTAACACAGAGGGCCACGTAAAATCTTTATAAAATCAAAGATTTATTCTGCACATAGATGCTCTGTAACAAAAGAAACTTCTGTAGGGCACCATTAGCAAAAAGGAATTGCCTTGAAAGGCAAGGCAAGGCAATCCAAGGCAAGCAAGTCCAGGTCACAAATCTAGTGAAGTCTAAAACAGAGTGCAGGTTCAAAAATCCAGACAATCACAAAATCACAAGTAAATCACAAAAAGGACAAGAACTCACCACTCTCTAGCGCATTCAATAATAAACCACCAGGACCTGTGGAGCATCCTCATCTTTATAGGGCTGAGGGCAGTCACTGGTGGTGATGGGCAGGGGGTCCCACCTTTTGAAGATGTGTAACAAAGGCATTGATGCCTAGACAAAATCAAATACAGATAAAAATGCAAATAAACATAGATAAAATTAATACAAACAAAAGAATGAAAAGTGAACAAAGAAGACATAATACAAAGATTTGAACCCCAGACAGGGAAGGAACCCTGGCTGAAACATAACATAACCCCCTGCTAAAGGGGTGGCTTTCTGACCCCCTTCAAAAAGTCCAAAATGCACATCTGTCCCCGTGGGAAAGACAAAAAATGGATGACAGGAACAAAGCATGTCAAATGATTCAAGGACACTTGGATCAGGCTGAGCAGGTGAGATGACAAAAGCACCTCTTGGTAGTTCCAGTGGGGTAAACAAAACTGGTGGACCACCTACTGGCTTGGTCATCTAACCTGTAAAAAATAACCTAAGAGGTGGGATTTATGTAGCCATACTCACTCTTTGCATCTGAAATTGGATGACTTCTTCCAGGCCACACGTTGGCAATAATAGGGGCAGAAGCAGGAAGGTGGCACCAACCTCATGACATCACTCTGGCAGCAAATAAAATTAACACAAACAAAAGAATCCAAAAATTAACAAAGAAGTCATGAAGACCTGAACCCCGAACCCATGAATGAAACATAACATTCATGTGCTCTTAGGTGTCCCTGCATTCCTGAGGCCTAGTTTATAAATAAAGGACCAGGTACCGGTACTCCCTCCCTGCATGTCCTTCATAACAGGACATGTGCTTCATATTGGTACTCATGCTAGGTGACTCCTTCTGGATCACATAACTTTTGAGATACTCTTACCTCTTCCTGTGCTCTCCTTTCACTTTGATTTCACAACATGCATTGCTAGCATCAGCTCTTTTTCTCTTCTTAAAGCTTTAAAGGGCCTTTCCCTTATCCAGTTTTTCCTTCACTGCACATTTTCCAATTGTATTTTGTAATGCAGGAACATTTTACATTCACTCAAATTATTTTTCTTTAGTCCCTGTTATCTGCATGCCTGCTACTTTTCATTTGTTAGAGGCTTTTTGGCCACGGCCTACAAATTTGTTAGTCAGGGCACTAGACTCACCCCAAAAATCAGTGCTTGGGCATCAAGTTCAAGTTTAATGTTAAGTGTATATTGAACTGTCCCATTTTAACCATCATATTACTTGTTTGAAAAAAAAAACAAACATTAATTGGTGATCATGATATTTTTCTTCTGTGGTATAATCAAAAAGGCTCAGGAGGAACATCCTGCCTCCAACAAAAGAATGAAGAGATTGACTTGCAGCTGTTTTAAGCTGGCCCTGTGGTACCATGATCAGTAAAAAAATAACTACTTTTTCTTGCCTTTATCAGTCCCTTCAGATAAAACTAACATTCCAAAACCATATCTTCAACTTACGCTCTATTGCTAAAATCTTGGACTGAAATTCAACGCAAGCTCACCTAAGCACATCCTAAAACAATAGTATAAGAGTATTTACACTTGAGATCCAACGATTGGAATGTACTAGTCAGAGAAAGGTTATTGTTTTGTCTTGGTAGAGTAATATATTATAATACTAGCAAAATACCCGTGCTTCGCAGCGGCGAAGTACTGCATTAAAATTTTTATTAAGAAGAAAATGAAACCTTTTTAAACTGTGGGAAAATAGGGAAAATATGCCAATAATTATTTGTTAAGGATCTCTTTGTATACCATATTGTCAGTTCGGCCCTCCGGTTGTAACATGACCAAGCTGTGCGCTGAGCTTACTCTTTAATCGGTTTCAGTTTCATGGTTTGTTTCAATTACGACAGTATTTGCAGGATTTGTTGTGTTGAAGTGACATTCGGCATCTGTCAAGCGTTGTAAGCACACAACCGGTTTCATCGATAAAATCACATCCAGCTTTTGAGAGTTTAAACATTCATAAACATCAAAGTGTCTACTACTGAAATCGTCATCTGTGAATCTAAGATGTTTAAGAGGCATTGGCGGTTGTCGAAAGGTGTAAAATATTTGGCCATTTCGGTACACTTGAAAGCGACAACTGAACAATTCAGCGGCAGCCATCAACTCACACGCAGAACCATAGGTGAAGGGCTTAAGCATTTCACTCTTATAGTGCTCCTGTGTAATATAATTATCTCCTGTACCATCATCAGTCCACACCTTGAACCTGTCCCAGTCATTCAATACATAAGACACAATGTTCCTCCGGAAATCAAGAATGAGCCTGATATGGCCGTGCAATATGTAACAAAGAGAATGAAAAAGGTAGGTGCCATCTCCGGGCATGGAAACCACTCGGTAAGTGACAGTTCTTTGATCGATAGTGATCACCTCTATAGACATGGTAATGGGGGTTGGAATGATAAAGGAAATGGGTACCTGAGAAATGTAAAGTAAGTCTAAAGTACCTATACAATAACTATAATTGTAATAAATGAACAATAAAACAGCGAAGAAGCCATGGATTAAACAAAAAGGCTGTAGTTATCAGTAGGGAGACGTGAATCCTGTGGCGAAGCAAGGAAGGGAATGTAGAGACCGGAGCGACAGAAGGTCTTATATAGGCAGGCAGCCAACAACGTGGGAGGCGTTGGGATGGGGGACTCAACACCACCTCACACGGTGACCGAGCTGCAGGCTATGGACGTATATATGTATGTAAGTAGGATTCAGTTAGCGTTGGGAACCCGTGTACCAAATTTCTTGAAGATGGGCCCATAAGTAACAAAGACTGTTGAAATGTTCAATATGGCGCCCAACAGTGGCATCATACCACCGAAATAAGTACATACATTGGTTTCGGTTAGCTCAGGAAAGCCACCTACCAAATTTCGTGAAGATGGGGCCGTAAATAAGAAAGTTCAACATGGCGGACGTTGTTGACCGTTATGACCGTTATGCATAGAATTTCTTAATGAAAACTGCTTAAGTTTTGTAAGTAAGCTGTAAGGAATGAGCCTGCCAAATTTCAGCCTTCTACCTACACAGGAAGTTGGAGAATTATTGACGTTGGAAAGTTCAATATGGCGGCCGACAGTGGTGTCATGCCAACGAAATAAGTACGTACATCGGTTTCCATTAAAAGTTCAATATGGCGGCCGACAGTGGCATCATACCACCGAAATAAGTACCAAATTTCAGCCTTCTACCTACATGGGAAGTTGGAGAATTAGTGACGTTGGAAAGTTCAATATGCCGGCTGACAGTGGCGTCATACCACCGAAATAAGTATGTACATTGGTTTTGGTTAGCGCAGGGAAGCCGGCTACCAAATTTCGTGAAGATGGGGCCATGAATAAGAAAGTTCAATATGGCGGACTTTGTTGACCGTTATGACCGTTATGCGTAGAATTTCGAAATAAAACCTGCTTAACTTTTGCAAGTAAGCTGTAAGGAATGGGCCTGCCAAATTTCAGCCTTTTACCTACACAGGAAGTTTGAAAATTGGTGACGTTGGAAAGTTCAATATGGTGGCCGACAGTGGCGTTATACCATCGAAATAAGTAAGTACATCGGTTTCGGTTAGTGCAGGGAAGCCGCCTACCAAATTTCGTGAAGATGGGGCCATAAATAAGAAAGTTCAACATGGCGGACGTTGTCGACCGTTATCGTCCGTTATGACCGTTACGTGTAGAATTTCGAAATAAGCTGTAAGGAATAAGCCTGCCAAATTTCAGCTTTCTACCTACATGGGAAGATGGAGAATTAGTGATGAGTCAGTGAGTCAGTCAGTATAGTATACAGTAGATTATTATTATAATAGTAATAGTAACATATCACTCTACTCTCCCCTTTTGTAGTATTAATGTGTACCCTTTGTCAGAATGCCTCAAATCTCACAGACTACCACTGTTTATAAGGTATTGTACCATATAACTTCTCACCACCTTCTCTTATACATTTATAACCTCAGGCAATTAGGTGTAGTAAAAGACAAGCAGGAGTTAAGTTACACTTTGAATAATGTATTATTCATAATATTCATAAGCAATAACAATAAGCAAAGTACATTTGAATATTGGCAACCATACAACCTGATAAATGCTGATGTGTAGTTTCAAGCAGCACACAGACATGTTAGTTACTTAAAATGTCTCTAGTTAAGGCATCGTTTTGTGGTCAGCTTTCTTCAGAACAGGCCGCATGTCTCAATATGGCTGCCTAGCTGTGATCTTCATTGTGTTGTCCTTTTCAGTTCATGGTGTGTAAGATGCTCTTTCATCAGTATGGTGTGTGAGAGAGAGAGAGAGAGGGGTAAAGCAAACACATTTATAGATTCTGTGTCCACACCCTACAGCCAATAGGGCGTCATGGTACTTAAAGGCTTCTGCTACATGCCTATTCTAAACAGCCATACTTCAAATCAATGGGGCATAGAATACCTTCACACCTGCCTCTAAAACCATTTGTTGAGCTGAAGCTTGCCAGTTAGGCAGTCTGGCTTTCCTGTGGGGGTTAGTTGAGAGAGTCCTGCAGAGAATCATTTGCCAGACTTGTTTGAGACACTTCCCTCAACCCTGTCGTAAAATTACAAAGAGACTCAGTCCTAAAAAGGAGGGAAGGGGTTCTTAATTATCAAACCACCAGTAACGGCATACTGCACGATAATGTGCAGTGAATACACTTGACTTGAGCATTCCTAGTTTTCATCCTCTTTCTCTGTATGTTTAGCATTTGTTTTCTCAGAGGTTGATGAGCTTGCTGCTTCCTGAGCAGTTCTTCTTTTCTCCACCCTAGCGGCCCGCTGCTTCTCTTCATTCGTCGGCATCTTTTTGCGTTAAAACTGATTAAGTTAGTTTTTGTGTTGCAATTACTTAGTACATTTTCTTTAATTTTTCACTTAAGCTGGCACTTAATTCTTCAATCTGCCTCAAGAATGATTAGCGAAGGTGGTAGGGATGAGAACGGCACCTGTATGCATGCGCCGCATGGCCGCCCTGCTGCGTGCTGCCGAGAGTTGTTTCTACAATAAAATAAAATAAAAATAAAAAGAGTAATAAAAATCACCACCCCAGAAGCGGATAGTAGACGTCACATAGTATATGTGTACCAAATTTCAAGTCAATAGGTGAAACTTGTTTGTGAGCTACAGGTGATTTAAAATCCTGGACAGACAAATGAACAGCCACGGTAACGTATTATATAAGAAGATTGATGTTCTTATCAATGATATAACACTATTACATTGCTTTGTCTAAGTTACAAATAAAGACAAAATATTTATCAACTTACATGCAAATATTCACACCACAGCAGTTATAAAATATTCTGAAGTACTGAAGATCTCCAAAACACAGCAAATTACAAAGGACTGAAAAAAATATTGCCAATGGTTAGTAATGATGAGCAAAATGGTTTACACAACACTGAATTTGATTTGAATCACAATGCTTTGGTTTACAAAAAAAAAGTGAAACAATTGGAGTTATGCTTCCAGTGCAATTGACACACGAAGAAAGGCAATTAGCTCCTTTCTGGAAATGTTTAGATGCATTGCATCTGCCTATCATTAAGTATTTATATTAAGATCTCAGGTGGGAAAAAAAAAAGTCACCTGTTTTGTACAGACATTTTGTTGAGCCGTCAGCAGTGTATTGTGGTTGTTCTGGTAGTCCATTCCTCACTTTGCCATTTATGACGACAGTCTTAGTAATTGAAATGGAATTGAATGGAAATGCTAAAGCCCCCTCGTTGCTTGCAGTTTTGGACATTTTCAAAATCAGGTCCACTGCTAGATGTTTCCCCAACACCATGAGCAACATTTTGTATTCATATAGCAGATAGAAATGAACCTGAATGTGACAGATAACTGTCATGTGCAGTTACAGGATATACTTTAAACCACCCAAAGAAGATACTCTGCTGTTTTTATGATAATATAAATCAGAACAAAAACTCGCATGGTGAACAGCCTGTATACTGAAATCTACATGCAGACTGTATGCTTGCTTTATCTTTACCGATCTGCTGCTGCTGGTGATTGAGTCTCACTTTCTCTGCCCAATATTACAATTCTAATTTATTCTAATTGCATGCATAAAAATGCAAGAGGTTATGCAGTAACTCTTGTAGGTGGCAGCATTGTTTTCACCCTAAAAGGGCTGTTCATTGTGTCATAATGTCCTCATGGTATGTATTGCTTAATTATTAGACAACATTATTAGGCAGTGGTGTGGCGTGGGCGTAAACACAGGGCAGAAAATGTCCTGCAATGTCATAGGAATGTTAGTAGGCTGCTGTCATTGTTCCCAAATATTTCTCGATTTGCATAACGCAGCTGCCGGAGGTGTCTAATGAATCTGCTTGAACATCTGCATACCAAGGCTGTTTATTTATATAATTATTTGAAAGACTACCTGAAGGCATTTAAATCAATGTCAAGAGATAATTGAATGCGTTCGATGGAATTAGGCTGCTTAATTTCACAGATTGTTTAATGAAAATGTAAAACGCAATCTGTTTTGAGTAAAACCACAAGCAAAAGTGGGGATTTGACAAGTCTAAGAAGGTATGTGTCCAGATAACAAAATGGTTAGGGGGCGCCAGGGTTCTGCACTCATATCCCAATATAGGTTCTGCAAAAGTGGGACACCAGAATCCCTGGCTCAACTCCTAATTTGTGGGCTCTCTGGGTTCAAATTATAATTTCAGAAAACTGTCATGTGGTTAAACACACACTGTATGGCCAAATGTATGCAAACACCCCTCCAAATTATTGAGTTGCAACATTTCAGACACACCCATACATTCAGCACATAGCCCTGCAATCTGCATGGACAAACATTGATAGTAGAATGGGTTTGACCTAAGAGCTCAGTGACTTTAAATGTAACACTGGCATAGGATGCCACCTTTGCCACAAGTCACTATGTGACATTCCTGCACTGCTAGATCTGCCTTAATAAGCTGAAAGTTTATTATGCTAAAGTGGAAATGTCCTGGAGCAACAATAACTCAACCACAAAGTTGTAGACCACACAAACAGAGTGGGGCTGACAAGCGCTAAAGTTAATGTTATGTAAAAATTTTCCATCCTCTGTTGCATTACTCAGACAATAGTTCCAAACTGTCTCTGGAAGCAAAATCAGCATCAAGAACTAATCATAGGGAGCTTCATGAAATGGGTTTTCCATGACTGAAGATCTGCAAAGATCACCATGCGCAATGTCAAGCACACCAGCTGGAGTAGAATAAACCATGCGAATCATTGGACTCTGGAGCAGTTGATATGTGTTCTCTGCAGTGATGAATCACGCCTCACTATCTGGCAGGCTGATGGATGAATGTGGGTTTGTTGATGCCAGGTGAACTCTAGCTTTTGGACTGTGTAGTGCCTGCTATAAATTTTGGTGGAGGAGAGATAATGGTCTGGGGCTGTTTTTCAGGGTCTGGGTTAGGCCCCTTTGTTTCAATGAAAGGTACTGTTACAATGACATTCTTGTCAATTGTGATCTTCCATCTTTGTGAAAACACTTTGGAGAAGGGCCTTTTGTATCCCAGCATGACTGTTTCGCTGTGCACAAAGCCAAGTTCATAAAAATATGGAGGACCCTGAGTGGACTGCAAAGAGTCCTGACTTCAACTCTATTGTGCACCTTTGGGATGATTAGCATGCTGATTGTGAGCCAGGCCTTCTCAACCAACATCAGTACCTGACCTCACAAATCTCCACAGATACACTCCAAAAATCTTGTGGAAAGTCTTTCCAGAAGAGTGGAGGGTGTTATATCTGAAAGGGGGTGACAATTCCACATTAATGCCTATGGTTTTGGAATGAGATGTCCAAAATGGTCATATAGGTGTGATAGTCTGGTGTTCAAAGACTATTGGAGTTATAGTGGATATATGTGAGTGCATTGAAGGACATGAGCCTGGGGGTTAGGACAGGGAGAATTATAACATGGTTTTATTTTTAACTTTTGTTAAAATTTACCTTCTTCATTATTAAATGCATATTTCACCCAAAAATATTTTTCTATATGTTATCCTGAGTTGGTTTGACATACGCTGGATGTGGCAATGGGCTGTATCAGCGTGTGCTTCTAACTTACTTACCCCATGGGTTTTGTAGTGATGGCTGAGTAAAAATGTTTAATGTCATGTTTTTGTGCAGAAACAAAATAAAAACGTTAATGATAGAATGGTGGTCTATGATGATTTGAAGAGGGGATTCTTGGTCAACAAATGACAGATCATCAGTTGAAAAACTTAGCCCTGTGTCATTTGTGTTTCTGTTTCATACTCTCCACTGATTTTCAGTAAGCATTTATTTAACAAAATTTTAGTTAAAAATGCATGTGTTTTGCACGTTGTCAGGATATGACGGGATAATTGACAATTGATTTCTTCATGGTATTCAAGTATTCAAGTTCTTGCATAAAAGCCAAAGACCACCTCACCACTTCTTTTATGTTTATCTCTTGGAATAATACGGAAACCAATATAAGAAGATGATAGGTTACAGCTGGGAATGCAAGGGGACAGGCACTCCAAAATACATGAGGGGGCAAATTTAATAAAATCGGTGACAAAATTGTACCAAGTTAAAAAAAATCACGTATCAATTTCAGGTTATTCTTACTTTTTATATTTATGTGCAGTGTGAAAGATACAAAAAAAAAAACAAAAATTCAGCCCACACTAGGGCTCTTCGTAATCCTCTGCCCTGAAGTTCCTTTAATCTTGTTTATTCCCTTCTCTCCCTAATTTAAATAAAGGAAACATTGTTTTTTTTCCTGAAAAAAGGACGACAGCCTTGCCAGGGGTTGCTGACCTGACCCAGCCTTAAACATCACCCAGAATAACCTTCAAAACACACACACACACACAGACACACGCGCACAATACTGACCCCAAGCCTCATGTTTACTTGGCTGTACCCTACTCATGTGCACGTGTCTGCTGTTAAAGAATGGCACACATTGAACACAGCGGTGTGCTATCGTACGATTTGTGAGACTTATTAGGTACGTTTACTGGGTTCATCTACTCCTGCCCTTGAAGATTACACAGATACACACACACATACTGTACACATAGAGGTCCTGTTCAGACAAGACTCTCAAGCAGTGCTGACTTCCTGTCACTCTGCAATATTTCACATGGGATTCTCTAAATAGGGACTCAAAGACACTAATATAGGGGGTGTCTTTGTGACACACATGAAAGTACAACTCCTTTGGTTTTATGTTACTTCCCAACTAAACAATGTCTGATTTTTACTGTACTTGTTCTAATTATTGAGGAGCAACCTGGCAGCCTTAATAAGCCCTGTGGGCAAGAAAGCAGCAAGCATTATTAATAATAATCTCTTATTATTTCATTCACTCTAGATGAAGGACAAAGTATAGAAAATATAAAAGCTATGAGTTATTTATTAACGTATAATGATACCAATTTGAAGAATATCTATCTATCTATCTATCTATCTATCTATCTATCTATCTATCTATATATATATATATATATATACACTCACCTAAAGGATTATTAGGAACACCTGTTCAATTTCTCATTAATGCAATTATCTAATCAACCAATCACATGGCAGTTGCTTCAATGCATTTAGGGGTGTGGTCCTGGTCAAGACAATCTCCTGAACTCCAAACTTAATGTCAAAATGGGAAAGAAAGGTGATTTAAGCAATTTTGAGCGTGGCATGGTTGTTGGTGCCAGGCGGGCGGTCTGAGTATTTCACAATCTGCTCAGTTACTGGGA
The DNA here is from genome assembly GCF_016835505.1 of Polypterus senegalus. Taxonomy (NCBI): domain Eukaryota; kingdom Metazoa; phylum Chordata; class Cladistia; order Polypteriformes; family Polypteridae; genus Polypterus; species Polypterus senegalus. Next base: position 27,415,819 of record NC_053157.1, read on the forward strand.
TTTTCACGCACAACCACTTCTAGGGTTTACAAAGAATGGTGTAAAAAGAGAAAAACATCCAGTATGCGGCAGTCCTGTGAGCGAAAATGCCTTGTTGATGCTAGAGGTCAGAGGAGAATGGGCCGACTGATTCAAGCTGATAGAAGAGCAACTTTGACTGAAATAACCACTCGTTACAACCGAGGTATGCAGCAAAGCATTTGTGAAGCCACAACACGCACAACCTTGAGGCGGATGGGCTACAACAGCAGAAGACCCCACCGGGTACCACTCATCTCCACTACAAATAGGAAAAAGAGGCTACAATTTGCACGAGCTCACCAAAATTGGACAGTTGAAGACTGGAAAAATGTTGCCTGGTCTGATGAGTCTCGATTTCTGTTGAGACATTCAAATGGTAGAGTCAGAATTTGGCATAAACAGAATGAGAACATGGATCCATCATGCCTTGTTACCACTGTGCAGGCTGGTGGTGGTGGTGTAATGGTGTGGGGGATGTTTTCTTGGCACACTTTAGGCTCCTTAGTGCCAATTGGGCATCGTTTAAATGCCACGGGCTACCTGAGCATTGTTTCTGACCATGTCCATCTCTTCATGACCACCATGTACCCATCCTCTGATGGCTACTTCCAGCAGGATAATGCACCATGTCACAAAGCTCGAATCATTTCAGATTGGTTTCTTGAACATGACAATGAGTTCACTGTACTAAAATGGCCCCCAGAGTCACCAGATCTCAACCCAATAGAGCACCTTTGGGATGTGGTGGAACGGGAGCTTCGTGCCCTGGATGTGCATCCCACAAATCTCCATCAACTGCAAGATGCTATCCTATCAATATGGGCCAACATTTCTAAAGAATGCTTTCAGCACCTTGTTGAATCAATGCCACGTAGAATTAAGGCAGTTCTGAAGGCGAAAGGGGGTCAAACACCGTATTAGTATGGTGTTCCTAATAATCCTTTAGGTGAGTGTATATATAAAAGCCAAATAGCACTGACTCACTCATCACGAAATCTCCCGAACCATGAGGACTTGGGACTTGAAATTTGGAATGTAGGTTACCCTTGGCCCATAGGTACTCGCTAAGAAATGGTTTTAAAAATTTTGTGGTCCAAGCATGAAATTTCTTGTAGTTTTTTTTAGACCCGTTTGTGTGTCTGTCTGCTTTTCACAAGAAAACTACTTTTCGTTAGATTTAGATCGGGTTTTTTTCTATAATTTGCTTGAACATTCCGTTGATTTTGCAACTTTTTCATCATTCGCTTGCGGTACTGATTTAATAGCGCAAATCCGAGAGACACTCATCGGGCTATGGGCCCTCCTTACTCATGCGCCTGCCTCAGGGCATAATCTTAACTCTGCTTAGTTAGCGAACGAAAGAACTACTTAAAGGATTTAGATCTTTTTTTTTCTATAATTTGCTTGAACATTCCGGTTGATTTTGCGACATCGTAGTTCATTTGCAGGAGTGATATATTCACGCTAATCTGAGACAGAGGCAGTGGGCCAAGGGGAGGGGAAGAGTGATGTCTGGAGTAGAGAGCTGGGCCGGGCCATCCTCACTGTCCTGTTTCACTACTCTGAGGGCGAAGCCACGGGGGATGGCTAGTATAAGATAAAAATAAAACAAGATAGCCATGTCTGTATTATAAACAGTCTTAGAAAAGCTTACTGAAAATCAGAAATGTCAAGAAGTGGATGTTGTCTTGGGTGGCTTTTTGTTTAGCAGTTGATATTATTCTTAGATCAAGTTCTCTGATATCCAGATGAAATGATCATGTGTCTCGAACTCTGATGTCATTTTCTCTGTCGCTGTATTTCTGTCATCGCCTACTATTGTCCTTCGGACAAGACATATTTATGTTATAATGTACATGTGGGTTTATGGGACAACTTTTTGGGCACCTTGCTCTTCTTTCCTTTCCCAGGTTATAAATTAATTGAAACGGATTCTAGTACTGTGGTGTCTGTAGATTTTTTTTTCCATTTTCAGGTTAATAACTAATTCAAACAGCTTCTAGTTCTGTGGGATCTTTAATTGAAGTAATTGAAACAGATGCAGTAAAGTTATAATTTACTAGTACAATACAAGTAGAATGTATGAAGGAGAAAAACTTTACATGTAAATTGCCTGTGTAGCTTATTTTCTTTTGAGAGTCCTGTAAATTCAGTTCATCTTGGGATATTTGATCAAAAATTGAAACATAATATCAGCAGTCTGCAAGCCACTCCGGGACAACCATATGTTCCAAAAATGCCTCCGCTGTATTTTCTTCTAAGAGAATCTAAACCAGGGAAACAGCTGCATATTCATCTACAACACAGCATGACTGCAGGAAATGTCCAGTCTGTTGACCTCCAGACCAAACACTAACGCTGTCACTGATCTCTTTCAACAAGTGTCAAACCTGCCTCACCATGGCCTCAGAAACTGACTGTGTGCCTCCATTTCCAAGTAAGTGGAAGAACATTGCTTTCACCATAATCCCTCATACAGTTTTCTATAATAAAAACAGAGGTCATAGGGCACTCAATGTTCTATATTGTGATGTGTTCCATCAAAAAGGAGTATAGAACACAGAAGAATTCTGGATCATGGTACGGATAGTTGCGATGTAATAAGTATGCATATTTCTGCCTGTCTAATTCAAAACTAATAATTTCATAACATGACATTTTCAAGCCTGCTTAATCCAAAAAATGGTTGTGGACTGCAGCATTGGATGAAAAGGAGGAACCGACCCTGAATGGTGAAACAGTCCAAAGCAGAGTATCCAATAATAATCAATAACTGATCCATCTTCAAACCTGTTGAATCCAATTCATGGCTATTTCAGCAGTATTATCACAAGGGAAAAGTTGAAACAACCCTGGCCCGTCCTTCAGAGGGCTCACTTGCTCAAAACCAGACATTTTAAACCAATGAATTACATTATACCGCATGTCTTTGAGATATTTGAAAAAACACCCACACACAAAACACAGAGAATATGGAAACTGCTCGTGGATAGTGACTGGGATGGGATTTGAATGCAATCTCCTGGAGCTATGAAGCAGCAACATCTAATGATAGTTTTTGTCCTTGTTATTAATAATGCAGTTCTGGCCCCGTAATTTCAGAGTCTGAGCTCATAGCTCTAATATTTAACTAACCCTGATAAGGTCGTAATGGGCCAGAATAGACTCTAGTATCTCGCTGACACACTTTAATGTGTCTGCTGATAATTTGCTTTTTAAGACACGCCGCCTGCTCTTACATTTTGATGTTGGACTCAGCTTCTGTTTGCCGTTGTCACATTACAGAGTTATTCTTGTTGCGTCGTTGCTCTTTGCATGCCTGTCATGATTTTGTGCCTTGCGGAGAGTTTAATACAACAGAATTCTGATGGATTTCATACACGTGTCCGATCCTTGATGTTCCTGTGCACACTACAACAGTTTCAGAAAGTCGTTTGCAGGTTACCTTTGATCTACAAAGGGCTTGACTGCCTGCTGAGTGGCTGTAAGTGGAGATATAAGCACAATCTGCCACAAATGAATATTCAAAGCATTAGTAATAACTGTCTGATCGATGCTTCTCAGCAGCGATGGTGTTTTGGTGCTTAGCCATTTGCAGCTACTGCTATCCTTGTTTGATGGGTCACATCACCCAGGCGCCATTTTTAGGAAATGTTTCTATTAGTGTAACTATTTACTATTATAACCACAAAAGTGCATCAGAAAGCCCCAAACCACAGACACAGTAAAGCACCACACATTGACAGGATAAAATAAAGGATTTTTATTCCTTTCTGAAGCACCTCTCCAACTCTCCTTTCAATAACAATCCACAATTATAAATAATATTATAAACCAGTGAATCTTCCTCCTTCTGTTCTCCAGGATCTATGGAAGTGGGCTCCAAGGAGAACCACCTCTGGCAGCACCCTATATCATCCCCCAGGGAACCCTACAGGGCTGCACTTCTGAACTCCATCTCCCATTCAGCCCTGCATGTATCCAGAATGGGATGGTATGTGAGGAACACTGACACCTATAATGGTGATCGATGAATTGTTCCTCTGCTGGTTCCTGACATGTTTGGGAATCCCAATCAGGACTGGAATCATAAGGCGTCCTGGCCGGGTATTGCTCCTATTTATGTATTCCATCCTTCTGTTTTGTCATCCTGGCTGGGTAAAGGATTATATTCCGTCCTGAGCGGGACATCCACTAGTCCTCTGGGGCTTCTAAACAGTATATCCAGAGAAAAATGATGGAAAGGTTGCGGTGTGAATGGGTGCTCTGTTGAAAATGGCCCTGTAATGGCACAAGGACACGCTTCAGCTAAGGTTCACCTGGGGCATTCGGGAAACTTGGAAGCCTACAAATTTTGGACTTCTCTGGCACAAAGGAGACAGACATTCCAGTATTAGTCTGCCACTATGGGAGGAGGGAGCATGGATGGTTGCCAACAGAGAGGAAGAAAGGGCCCTGGCTGAGTTTATAAAGTCACCATGGAGTGGAGAGAGGAAACTCACATGCATGAGTACAGTACATGAACGTGTACATGGGACTGAGCGAGTAGTTATGGTGATTTCCTACTGGTGACTATCACAGTGTGTAATATAATTGGAAAGTATAGGGAAGCCCTTGAGGAGATTGGTTGGATAAATCTCGTGATGTTATAAAACAATAAAGTGGGCACTAGAGGTTGTCTTTTGGATCTTTTGACTTTGGACCTTCTGAGAAGAGAAGAGAGTGCTGTGCAGTTTAAATGTCGGATTTGGCGAGATTAGTGGAGGTGCTGGGGAAGAAGTGATGAGCTGTTTGTTTATTCATTTGTCTGTTTTGTTCTTTGTGGAATACATGCTCGATTTGTTAATTTATAACTGGAAGAAGGAAGTCATTTATTTTTTGTTTGTCTTTTTACTGCATAGCTTTTTGTAGTGTAGTTGCATGTGTGTAAATGATTAATCATTTTTCATTTATGTTTTTAGTTGCACCTGCTGTGAAAGCCCATGTCTATCTGTCTGTCAGCATGTAACACTCAGCAGCCTTGGATGAATTGTGTTGAAATGTAGCACAGTTATTCTTAACAGTAACACTAGCACACATCAGTTGATGCCATTTTTACATCACTTGAATTGCAGTCTGCTGTCTATGAAAGCCATTTACCAGCACATTTTTGGCATCCCGTTGTTAGGAGTAATGTGGCAGTTGTTAGGGGTGTGTCCTATGTAGTTGTGACCTTTAATTCCAGTGGAATGGGATAAAAGTTCATCTGTGAAAATACTTCCTCATCTGTTTTGCAGATTCGATATGCAAATCTCAAATCGCTATTCAAATTCTCTTTAATTTGTTTCTCTGGTATTTTGAGTTTTGCTCACGTCCTTGACCTTGGTTTTGTACTTACATTTAGGCTTAGATGCACATTATTTTTGATTTCCTGGTCTGGGTGTCAAATATTGTCTGTTCGCAGACACAACACCTAAAGATTACCAACCTCAGGGTCTGCCCCCTGGGGTTCAACATACTGACTGCAAGGCACATAATATAGAAAACTAATACATAAATAACCAACGTACAACAATAATACAAAATAATTGATCAAATAATATTAACTAAGACATAATATACAAAAAAGTAAACAAAAACATATTCCAAACCAAAATTTTAATAGAAGATGGACGAACAAATAATTAGAAGTGTGAAATTCCAAGCCAACAGCTACAGTATGGGCAAGGTGTGCTGGGCCTTTAGCAATGATAAAAATGTGAACTGCAATGTGGTGCCCATATACCAGCAAGCATGTCATTCTAATTTATGGAGGATCTATATCAATAGGATACACTAACTAAAGCAGTCTTATTAATCCTTGGAATTTAAAAATGTACGTATGCCAATTCCTTCTAAGTTAGCTTACTGAAATGTGGCTGAATGACAGCTGCATAGAAAAATCTGTGTGATGAAATTTCTCTGAAATTCATTTGAGAATTATCTTTGTCCACATAATGAGTCACATCCCTCTTCTCCAAATGGGTATGGCCAGCTTCTGATGACAAACAATTATTAATGTAAGATATTTCCCATCATTGTTCTTGTACACAGGAAACAAACATTACTACAATTCTAAAAACCCACCCAATTTGTTGGTTTAATATTAAAATAAATAATGTAGCCAGGCAGACTTGCACCTACAGTATACCATGGTAAGTTTTCCCAGGTGATGCCTTTTTACCACCAAGTACCGGAGTTCCCTTCTTTTGTCCCTTGCTGTTTACTGCCAATGAACACTCAATGCAGCCCAATCAGGGTAGCAACTGTAAACTGCGCTTATTAATTAATGGCAGGGGTACAACTCACAAGATCCTGAAGCTGAAATCAGATGTTTTAGGTGGGAACTAAATTGATTACATAACTACTATCATCGAGTATACATCTTTAATCATATTTTTTCCCAAAATCTATTCCTCAAACATATATGCAGAGTAATGTATTAAAATTAAGTGTAAAGTACTGTATGCACCCCTTTCCTGATTTCCTCTGTTACTGCAAATTTTTGACACTGAATGTTTTCAAATTTTTCAAGTCAAAATTTCATTTTAGATAAAGATCACCACGCTGACTAAACATAACATTTTACCTATTTGTTGGGAAATTTTCATTTAAAAAAAAATAGCTGATATTGCCACTGCAATTGTTCCAATCGACATTCTGTATTTTCAGAAGATCTGAGGGGACACCTTGAAGTCACTATGGTAGATATTATCCAATACATGGAGATGTAGGCAGGGCTGATGAATGAAGTTATCCCTGAGGGGAGTTGTATTTTTTTCACCCATTTTTCCTAATCTATACTAATAAAGGCAAAGCCCTCACTCACTCACTCACTCACTCACTCACTGACTCATCACTAATTCTCCAACTTCCCGTGTGGGTGGAAGGCTGAAATTTGGCAGGTTGATTACTTACAGCTTCCTTACAAAAGCTGGGCAGGTTTTATAACGAAATTCTACGCGTAATGGTCATAACTGGAAGCAGTTTTCTCCATTTACTGTAATGGAGATGAGCTTCAACGCCGTGGGGGAGTTTCGTGTGATATCATCACGCCTCCCGTAATCACGCAGTACATAGAAAACCAGGAAGAGCTCAAAAAGCGCTTAAGAAAACATGCATTATATAATTGAGAAGGCAGCGAAACAATAAGAAGCGGCGAGTGGCATATACTACCATATTCATGAGTTCTGCTACTTGAAACAAAGCACGATGTAAACCTACACTTTAAATTAAGTTCATAGACAGGCTGCGCTGGCGTTTGTAATTTAGTGCCTGCCCATATAAGGCCGTCCGTCAGCGGCAATCCAATAGCAAACTGCCACTAAATATTCACGGGTGAAGGACTGTGCTTATGCAGAGGAAGATGAGATGGTCAGGGTGGTGTTTGACACAAACTCAGCGAAACTGCAAGAGAAAGTTTTAAGTGCCAGGACTAAGGTAACATTAAATACAGCCATGGACATAGCAGGAGATGGCACCAGCACAGCTGGGAACCTTCGATGCATGTACACTGAGTGGCTCACGTGAACTGACGCAGTGCACAGACAAAAGCATCAGTTCCAAAGAGCACTGAACAAAACCGAATTACACAATTGAAAAGGCAGCAAAAATATGAAGCGTCTCATACATACAAGCATATTCATAAATCCAACTACTGCGGAAACAAAGCACACGTTGGAAAAGTCAATGTCCGCTAAAGGAAGACAGTGTAAAAACCCATGCATGCAGTGTGTCAGGTCTCAGATAAAGAAGAAGACGAGCTGTTTATTGATGCAGTAAGAAACGAATCGGTGAATGAAACCTGTCATCTTTACAACGATTGACAAACACGGAATGTAACTTGAACACAACACATCCTACAAATACGAACCTGATTGAAAGAAATAATGATAATCAAATCCTTGATGACAGCAACACTCAGTAACACTCACAAAACAAATACTGTATATTGACAGTCATGTTACGTTATTTTTAAAATGTTCCCTTTTCTTTTCTAGCTTTTTAACACACCACTTCTCCGCTGCGATACGCGGGTATATATATATATATATTGTAACAACCCGGCAGCAAGCGCTGGCGGAGTGACGCCTCATGGTAATTTATGTAAATAGTTTGTGGGGAATTTATGGGTAATTTATAAAAAGCTTATTGTATGTCGACATTTACGTATTGTCATTTGTGTTGTAAATAATGGTGTGTTTGTATTTATTTGGTTGGGTGGGTTTGGGACATCGCCGTCCGGGGGTTATTTATTTTGTAAAAGTACCAATTTATTGAAATGTGTCTCTGTGCGTGACCTTGGCAATGGCGAGCAATAATGTTGAGCTTTTGTTTCTGACTATCTTCTGTAATAAAAGATACAACAGGACAGAGCTGTTTTATTGCTAAGATTTTATCTAAGCAAACTACGAGACACTCGGAGTCGTGCGGTGTATGGGGCACGAGTGTTCTCTTTCTTAAAGAGCTGGGTGCAGTTGCGTGCATGACGCTGGCAAGCGCTATCCGACAGCCGGAGAGGTGCGGCAGAGTTCGCTCGAAATCTTAAAAGACTCCTCCACGGTCGCTACAATATGTGTGTATATATATATATATATATATATATATATATATATATATAACCCGATCTACATACTCGAATAATGGATACTTTATTCGCCATCAATGATTGTTTTGGTAAAGCCATACTCAGTGTATTCATTAGATGAACGGTAAAAAAGTAAGAGCGAGGGAGGATGACTAATTGAGGCATGCAGGCTGTAGTGCACGTCAACTCTATCTGAAATGCGCGATCACGTTTGAAAAATATATCTTTTCAAGTTCTATTTAGTCCATATGTGTCAAACTCAAGGGCGCGGGCCACATCCGCCCGGCGTGTAATTATATCAGGCCCGAGATCATTTTATATACTGTATTATTGTTATTAAAGCCGGGTATATGAAGCGCTGGTAACACAATAAACTACAGATCCCATAATGCAGCGCTTCAGCTGCCTTGCCGAACACTAACCGCGTTTGCAAGTTATTGCGAAGCTAGAGATATTGCGCACTGAGTTTGCACGGCGCTTTGGTGACTTTAAAGAACAAAAAAAGTCCGTCTACATGCGGCTCGAACCTTGTGCATGTTTGGTAGCACATATCTGTGTGAGAAGCTCTTTTCAGTGATAAAGACTAACAAAACAGCACACAGGAGTCGCCTCACTGATGAGCACCTGCAATCCATCCTGAGAATCTCCACAACACAGAACTTCACACCAAACAGAAACGAACTTGTGGCCAAAAAAAGATGCCAGGCGTCCAGCTCTAAAATGACATATGAGCAAAGACAACTGAATGATTTGATTTGTTATTGCTGAAAGGAACACATTTTATTTATATTTACAGGTTTTGTTATGCAGCATGTTCATATTTGAATTTGTATAATTTTGACAGGATATATTTTTATGGAGAGCAAAATCTTTTGGGATATTTAAAATCTAAGTTTATTTTTATAAAATATAAATATACATAAGAGTAAAGAAATTTGAATGTTCTTTTAATGTTTACTTTATTTCTAACTTGTATAATTTAGACAGGATATATTTTTATGGAGAGCAAAATATTATAAGTTGTTTAAGGTTTGAGTTGATTTATTCAGGAATAATATTCCTGTCTGTTTTTACCATTCCTACCAAAGATATTTCTGTCGACTAAATAAAAATTCCTTCTATTTAAAATTTAAATAGAACTTGAACAAATACTAATATAAGTTCATAATATCCACGCAGACTTGCACGTAAGAGCGGGTGTCATCCGTTTTAACAAACAGCGTATTGCACTGATACGAAATAGCTGTGTGTGTATATATGTAGATATGTATGTATATGTATATATATGTTTATATATGTGTGTGTATGTATATATATATATGTATTTGTGTGTATATATGTGTGTGTATGTATGTATGTGTGTATGTATATATATATATATGTATATATATGTGTGTGTGTATATATATGTGTATATGTATAGATATGTATATATATATATATGTTTGTGTGTGTGTAAATATATATATATATATGACAGCAACACTCATCACTCACAACAGTGACAAAACAATTACATTGACAATCATGTTACGTTATTTTCAAAATGTTTCCTTTTGTTTTTCATTGCTTCTTTAACACACTACTTCTCCGCTGAAGCCTGGTATTTTCCTAATTCTATATAAACCTTATTAGCTGTGAGATAACAGAGTTAATTCATATACAAAGCAATATGTACAGATGTTGTGGCGGGCAGCTGGGGATTGTGTACAGCCGGGATGCCGAGAAGGACCAGGAGAGGGACTATGCCTCCCCCGGACCACGAGAGGGCAGTCGCCCTGGTTTGTGTGGAGGCCACGGGAATTGAGTCTGGAAGCTCAACCCTATAGTGGCCCGTGGCCACTGCTAGAGGGTGCCCTGAAGACTGTGAAGCCCTGGACATCAGCACTTCTGCCACACCTGGAGGTGCTGGCGGAAGTATTAACAGGGACACCTGGAGTGCTTCCGGGTGCTCATGTGGCACTTTAGCCACACCAGGAAGTGCCGCAGGAAGCTCATCAGGAGGCATCTGGAGCATATCCGGGTTGGAATAAATGGGGCCGCCTCCCTTCAGTCATCAACTGGAGTCGGGTGGAAGAGGACGATGCTCAGAGGAGAGAAGTGGAGGCGGTGAAGGAAGGCAGGGCAATTGAGAAGCCAGGACTGAGGGTGTGTGGTGCAGGGGAACTGGGTTCTGTGCGGGACTGGTTATTTGTAAATAATTGTAAATAAAAGTGTGTGGTGTTTTGAACCATTGGTGTCTGCCTGTCTGTGTCAAGGCTCATCTCCACAATGTTATTTTTGAAAAAAATGTGAAACAATGAAAAAGATTGGCTTTACAACAATGAAAGATAAAATAAGCATTAAGAACAATACAATTGTACAATATGAAGCTGAATGTAAAAAGAAACTCGCCTGGATTGCTCATCCTGCACAACAATTTAAATGCCTTGGCTTCTTCAAACTGTTTTGCAAACTAAAAGGCACCTGCCCTTTTTAACTTAACACACACAGTGCAAACCGAAGAGACTTTTAAGAAACATTGTGACTGACACCTTAAACAGTTTGCAGAAATCATCCAAATTTTACAAAATGGCATAATCAGAAAATCTACAGGGTGGTCCAGATCTAATTATTCAGATTCATATCGTCTGGATGACTTTGATTTATGCAGGGATGATTCCAATTTGGCGCAAAGACGAATCTTCATGTCTTCAGTTCGCACACTTCTCAATGGTCTGGGATTTTTCGGGTGATTTTCTATGTAATAAACTTAATAAGCTATTAAATAATCAAAATTGCATAATTAGATCTGGACCTCCCTATATTCTATATATATAAATATATATATAAAATCCTAAACCTAAAAGTTCAACGATTTTATGTGACTTTTTTCAGAATTTATCAAATTAAATTTAATGTTGTTAGATTTTCAGATTCTTATTCCATTTTTAAATTATAAACTAAAATATCAAGAACTCACGTCTCATGAGACAAGACTTTGTGCCAAGAGGTTTAACCATGCCCGGGGCCAGAAATAAAAGACAAAGAGTAGGAGAGCTGCTATACAGGCTTTTAAATATTTGAAGTGCTGCGCGAGATGTAGATCACATGGCACGGCAGCAGCAGCAGCAAGCCAGCAGCTGATCAAGCAAAGAAGAGGTAAAAAAAACTATATTTGTTTCCCATTGTATCACTGTTTAAAAGGGGGTTTTAGAGGAGCAATTATGTCTCTTTGGGGTGCATTCAGCCCCCCGCTTCACAACACGAGCAGCAGAGATGCGAAGTGGCTGGCGTGTATCACAGGCCAGGGGTGTTGGCAAGCGAAGAGAGTAGGCAGCAAGCCCCATAGTATATACTGTATATATTCATACATATACTATGCATGGGTGGTGACCATCAAAAAATGAGGAGGGGGCGAACAAAAAATGATAGGTGACAACAAAGATAATAATCCAGCAGCAGCAACAACAACAAAAACAATTTAATACTATTCCCTAAACTGGCGTAACATAGGAGACACAGAAGTGGTAAAGTAAAATTAAATGATTAATTACAGCTAATGAATGCACTCCTAAAGGCCAATTTAATTCAAATTTAAAGCATCTCTCAAATGAGCTTTAACAACATTAATGTTAAAACTCTGCGGTGGGCTGGCACCCTGCCCAGAGTTTGTTTCCTGCCTTGCGCCCTGTGTTGGCTGGGATTGGCTCCAGCAGATCCCCGTGACCCTGTGTTAAGATATAGCGGGTTGGATAATGGATAGATGGATGTTAAAAGTCCACTAATCCCATCCTCTTTTGTTCACCATCATCAATGACTTGATGGCCCTCATATTTACACCTACTCCTGGCAGGCTACCAAAAGCTCTTCATAGCTGAATGCGTTCATTGGAAAGTGATATTGCATTATTTGCATACACTAAAAAGGATTTGGTAAATATAAATCATAGGTAAATGTTTAGAGATAATAATAAATTTCAATTTTATTGAATTATGTGATTATCTTATGCTAGTCAGTTTAATTCAAGGGCCTAAATATTGTATATGGTTACAGTCTTTGGGGCTGCATAATAAAATTATAATGGCACTATCACCATCACTGTAAGCTACCGGGTAGGCATGTATGGTAAATGAAGAGCTGTCCTGACGTACTGTATATTTAAATATGTTGCTAGTCAAAGACAACTGTCAATCACTTGAAACAGATTTGATCTTTTTACAGTAATGTGAAAAAACTAGACTGATACGGCCTAGTTTCTACATGTTTGTGCAATTTCATGTCTCAAATGCATATTTTTCCTAGAGAGTCTGGCAAACACATTCTGCAGTCATGATTTCATTCAAAACATCCTTGATCACTGACTATCGTGAGCTGACCAATTTGACAACATTCTGTATTGAATGCAGTTTGAAGTCAGCATGTCATTGGTACTCATGTTGTTTTTTTCTATTACTACTTTACATCTCTCTGATGAATTATTATTTTTTTTTAAATCTGCAGATTCATTATAGATATACAGGGTGGCCCAGATCTAATTATGCAGATCCAGATCGTCTAGATGACTTTGATTTATGCGGGGATGATTCCAGTTTGGCGCGAAGATGATTCTTCATGTCGTCATTTCGCACACTTCTCGATGGTCTGGGATTTTTTGGTTGATTTTCTGTGTAATAAAATTAATAAGTTATACCGTAATGAAAATTGCATAATCAGATCTGGTATACTATAGGTATAGTAATTTCAGATGTGAATAACTTGCAAAACAGAGCTACACGTTTGAATGTCACTGCAGTAGGCTGTTGAGTCAAGCGCAGCCAGTATGGACTTTTTAACACATTTGTACTTTCTCTAGCACTGCTCCAGCTGATTTGCAACTCCATATTTGCTATCTATGGTGAAATGTAAAAATCAGGAAGATGAATGCCAATATCATGTACTGACCTGTGACTTCAAATTGCTTTTGTGTTGGTTTGATTCCTAGACGTTCGAAGTGTGCTTAGGTGTTGCTTAATGGTGTTATGCAAAATTTTAAACTTTTAAAATGAAAATATTTCTCAAAAATTTTAAATAAGGCATTGGATATGTATCTGATTCTCATGGTTCACACATAGCGATTTTAAATTGCTATTATTGTTCTGTAATATTAAAAAGAAATGCTTCCCTTACCAAAGTGCCACCTGAGGTGATTGCCTCATCATCTCACCCCAAATGCTCTGGAGCACCGCACTTCTCCACCGTTATATGAACGAGAGGCATAAATCAAATTGATTAACCATTACAGCATGGATTACATGTATTATGCAGCTGCTGAAGAGAAACCAAGTGCACACTGAATTGTGAACGAGGCTTTACGGAGAAGTATTCATTGTTTTCCACCCCAAAAGAAAAACCTTTAAAACACCCCAAAAAGCTCTTTAGTGAGTTTTACATTTCCAAATTATGAAATGACCTACAAAACAAATTTTAGTGTCAGTTTTGTGAAACCGCATGCTAATCAAACATTGCTAGATTATGACAATGCCATAAAATAGGCTGTAGCACCCATCTCATTTCCTTCCATTCGAGCCTGTCATCTGATCTTAACTCGAAACTTAAAAAATCTCTTTTGAGGGACATTCAACTTGATCATTTGGTTTTTTTCAAAATTATTCAAGCCGTCCAATTCTGAAACCACTTCACATCATTTCTGGGATGCGTGGAGTTGGCTTCCAAAACCTGGCAATGTCAAACACAAGCCTCGAACCAATTTCTTGACTCAATGGCAGTTGATCGTGGGATCCACTCAACACATACAGTCTCACTCTTACTGTCAATTTAAACTCGCTGATTAATCTAATATATAAAGTAAATGTTTGGGCTTGGAAGGACAACTGGAGCAAATATCTGGACAGAATTTTAATTTACGCAAACTTTACACCAGAACATTTACAAATTAAATTTACTGCAAATATACATAGTTGACCAGACAAGAATTTTCCAGTGTGGTTTCTAAAACAGTTTTTTTTGGATGCTTGCAGCTGCAGTTGTATTATCAGGCCTATCAGAAAAGTTCAGTTCACTTAATCAAAGTACTGAGTAAACAAGATAGCATGTCAAACAAATAACAGACACGGAGGCGGCGCAAATGCACTGCTAGTACTAATGGGAAAGCGACACAAGCTTGACAGCTGTCTCTTTCCAGAAAGGCTTCATGCTGTAAACGAACAAATTTCCTCCATTGTTCAAAAGCTCCATGACTCATATTGCAGCTCATTGACCTGACACTTTAATTCACTTCTTAAAGGCCATTCTTTCTTGCTAATGTTCCTTGGAGCTTTTATTGTAAGTTATCAGGTTAGAGGGCAAGAAAATGAAACTTTTTATCTGAAGAGTGGTTTATATGCATTTCCTGTCCTGCTCTGTTTCCCTTCATCCTCTCACTGGCAGAGAGCACCAGAAATGGATGAACTGATGGATTAAAAATAAGGGTCCTTGTGACAGACTGGCGTCTCCATCTAGGGCTGGCGTCATGAGTATGTCAAGTTGTCTAAATTGGCCCAGCATGGAGCAGCAAACCCAATGATGAATGTGCACCCTTTGCTGCTGGGTTAGGCTTGTGTTAATCTGAATTGGTTTAAGTGGGTTAGAGTTAGGAGTTCGCTGTAGAGCCAAAAATGAATATTATAGTAAAGTAAAACCAACTCGTCCGCAGGTAATACAGGGCTATTCAAAATGAAAGAGCAGATTTCAAAAATTTATTTCAAACAAACTGTTTAAGATAGAAACACATATTGCACATCACTGGATAGAGGAAAGTTCAAAGTTTGGTCCTATGGTCCTTGAGGTAGCATGCACTCAACATGAACACCATGTGTAGCGTGACAAACAAAATGGTAGACCATTTCTTGCCACACACAAGTCATCTGGTCCTCATTTCGATGTCTTAACTCTTGAAGATTAGCGGGCATAAGTAGAACAAACACTCTTTCTTTAATGTACCCCCATAAATAAAAATCGCAGGGAGTAAGATCTGGAGACCTGGGAGGCCATAGATGATGAGCAAGATCTTGTTGTCCACCACTTCCAATACATTGTCCTGGAATGGTGTTGTTCCGGTAACGCCGGACCTCCAAGTGAAAATGAGGCGGGGCACCATCTTGCATGAAAATGAAGTCACTGCTCGGTGGCATTCACTGGTACTGTTATGTGGACAGTTGAACTTTAAACCAGTGATGTGCAGAATGTGTTTCTATCTTATACAGTTTGTTTGAAATACATTTTTGAAATCTGCTTTTTCATTTTGAATAGCCCTGTATGTTCCAAGTCCTGCCTGAAATCGCAGATAGTAGAGACCTCCATATATCAGTTGTTTTTCATTTACATACATATCTGTGATAAAGTTTAATTGATAATTACACACAATAAGGCGTTACCAACATTAAATAGTAATAATAATAAAATACATTATTGTGCTTGTGTGTTCTCTCACTCTCGAAAGAATGGGATTCTGACTTTTTAGTGTTACCCTCAACGAGTGATTGAGCAATGAAAAATATCTTGCACACACACACTGTTTAAATACATTTTTACATTACATTGTTACATGTTTAGTGGGGAAAATAAGTATTGAACACGTAAATGTTTTTCTCAGTAGATATATTTCTAATGGGGCTGTTGACAGGAAATTTGCACCTGTTGTTGGTAACAACCCAAGTAATCCACACATACAAAGAAATCAGAACAAATAAGTCCATAAATTATATGTAATAAAGTGGAATGACACAGGGAATAAGTGTTGAACACGTTTACTGAAATTTATTTCATACTTAGTAGAAAAGCCTTTGTTGGTAATGACAGCTTCAAGACGCCTCCTGTATGGAGAAACGAGTTGCATGCATTGCTCAGGTATGATTTTGGTCCATTCTTCCACACAAACTGTCCTCAAATCTTTGAGGTTGTGGGGGCCTCTTCTATGAACTCCGATCTTCCGTTCTTTCCACAGATTTTCAATTGGATTGAAGTCAGGTGATTGACTGGGCCATTCTAGCAACTTTATTTTCTTTCTCTGAAACCAATGGAGAGTTTCCTTGGCTGTGTGTTTGGGATCTTTGCCTTGCTGAATTCCCCCACTTCATTTCATCATCAGCATCCTGGTAGGTGGCAGCAGATTCCTGTTCAAGAATGTCCCGGTGCATTTCTCCATTCATCCTTCTTTTGATCTTTATGAAGTCCGCAAGAGCTGAAAAACAGCCCCACACCATGATGTTCCCAGCTCCAAACTTCACTGTTGGTATGGTGACTTTGGGGTGATGTGCAGTGCCTATTCTCCTCCAAATATGGTGTGTACAATGGCATCAAAAATGTTCAATTTTGGTCTCATCTGACCAGACTCTATCCTCCTAGTATTTCATTGGCTTGTCCAAATGTTGTGCAGCAAACTTTAAACGAGCATTAATGTGCTTTGTCTTCAATGGTGAAGTCTTGCGTGGTGAGCATGCATAGAGGCCATGGTGGTTGAGTACATTACTGTTTGTTTCTGTACCTAATTCCAGGTCTTTCTGAAGCTCTCTGCGAGTTCTTCTGATTATTCTTTTGACTCCTCTGACAGAAATCTTGGCGAGGAGCACCTGGCCACGGCTAGTTTATGGTGACATGATGTTCTTTCCACTTCTGGATTATGGCCCCAATAGTGCTCAATGAAACATCCAGAAGTTTAGAAATACGTCTGTGACCAATGCCATCAGTATGTTTTGCAACAATAAGGTTGCAAAGGTCTTGAGAGAGCTTGTTGCTTTTACCCATCATGAAATGTTACTCGTGTGACACCTTGGCAATTAGAAACCCTTTTTATAAGCCATAAATTAGGACTAAACCAGCTGATATTATTTTGCACTAATAGGGGGCAGGATTGATTTCTAAATCCTGACAGATTCCTTTGGCTTTCCAGGCCTTTTTGCACCTCCTTTTCTTCATGTGTTCAATACTTATTCCCTGTGTCATTCCACTTTATTACGCATAACTTAACTTATGGACTTATTTGTTTTGATTTTTTTGTATATGTGGATTACTTGGACTGTTACTGACATGTGATGAGAATTTCATGTCAATAGCCCCATTAGAAATACATTTACAGTGGTGCCTCGGTATGCAAGCATAATTCGTTCCGGAAACGTGCTGGTAATCCAAAGCACTCCTATATCAAAGCGAATTTCCCCATAAGAAATAATGGAAACAGATGATTCGTTCTACAACCCAAAATATTCATATAAAAATGATTTATACAAAATATAAAGTAAAAATATGTAAAAGAAATTATCCTGCACTTTACCTTTGAAAAGAATCGTGGCTGGTGTGAGGGAGACGAGAGGAGGAGGAGGAGGAGAGTTATTTTGTGGGACGATTTTCACTCTAACGGAGTCACTGCTATCTGTTGGCTCACTTGAATCTTCTTCTTTATCTGCGACTTTAACAAGGAACCTATCCAATGACAGTTGCTTTTGCCTGAAGAGTCACTACACTTGGACACAAAAGTTTAAAAAATGCGTTACGCACTGTAAAGATTCTAAACTCTTTTGGGATTCTCCCCAACAGGACAACACGTGGAAGAGTGTCCCGAAGCAAACACAGGCTCTCAGCGATGTAGCGGTTTGCCATAAAAGTGAATCCAAAAAGATCGTGGTTGCTCAATAAGTGACCGTTGTTGATGGGTGATGCAAGGAATATTATAAATGCAAGGGCATAGTATTACTTGGCCACTAACCTGGTCACCCCTGCCTGACTGCTGTGTCTGTTTATAGGAGAGTGGTAGATCCTACTATAATAAATTAACCGTGCTATTCCTGTTTCAAGCTGAATAAAGCTGGTGTCACTAAAGTACTGAGACTCAGCCTCGTGTTTTGGGGTGCATGACAGGGACTCACATGTTACAGCACACACACGTGGTCACAATGCTATTTTGCCCACTGTATTTTTAAGAAATATCTTGGCCTGTTGTGGGTATTCATTGGTTTCTCTATTCTTCATTGTTTTTACTGACAGGAAGCGCTCTTAGGCTTTGAAGAACTGCCAGCATCACTTCATGTACTTTGGCACTTTGGGGTCATCATTATGGATTAGTTTCACAACAACACTGAAATGATGCAGCAACAAATGCAGACTGTGAGAATGCTAGAAGCTAAAGGCTGGTTTATACTGTATTCAACGCGTCACTGCAGTGAAAATGATGTCGGACAACTAGGCATATCCCTGGGTACTGCCGGCACATGCTGGGTTTTTGCACCAAAACGTGCACGAAAAGCAGCAATTATTTATTTCTGGAAATATCCATTTCATATTTTCAGGCCTTTGCAAATCACGATTAAGTGAAACCAGGGAAACCAAATCAGAAGATCCTGGGGTGGGTTTTACTCTATAATTAAACATTCTGATGGTTTGGTAGGTACCTGTTATCACACACGTGTGCATAGGAGCCACTCAAGGGGCTTAATCAAACATACTGGACTAGATAGGGGGTTGGCAAAGTGTTGTAACAATTTTCTCCTCTCTCTACAGAACCCGAAAACCTGCCTAATCTGTCCTTCAGTTCCTCCACTTCCAATCACAACCCAGATCCTGACGTCACTTCCTGCTACAGCTCCAGAGATTCGCTTCTTCCTTCCTTCCTGCTATTAAAACCTACAACTTTCCAGACTCAGAAGTCTTGATTTGGACTCAGTCTTTTGAAGCTGTTTGCTTCACAGCTGTATTTACAATTTATGAGGTGGGACCCCAAACCTTTTTTTTTTTTTGCCTGATTTGTTACACTATACTGTACTGTAATTACATATTTTTCAGACTTTTTAATAAATAACAAATGAACTACTGATTAATTTTACACTCAAATGCCCTTCTTACACTTTTTGCTGACATAACATTAACACATATCCCAAAATACGTGACCTTGAGAAGAGACACATTTATAGCAAAATAAGGGGATTATGAGGAGAGAATAAAAGAAATACGAAAAAAGTTGACTGATCTTGCCTTAGATAGTCATAGTGTCTCTAGCTAAAGAAATAAAGACAATAAAGGAAGCTATGATTGACATTTTTGTCAGGTAGGGGACAAGGGGGACTGATTTGGATGTAACACCTGCTGCTTACTCTCAGCCCATCTCTCCTGCTGGTGGTCCTGGCAGTAGCACAGCAATTTTAACTTTTCTGTGAATCTGTTTTTGAATTGCAGTGCAGGTGTTATCAGAACAAAGCTTGTTGATTGTGTAGCATGCCAGCACCCTTTGCTTCACAAGGGTCTCCAATCCCTCAAACCACTCAATCGTTCATCTTGCATCATTTCCTTGGGTGCTAGATGCTTCGTGAGCTACCCTAACCCTCGGATCAGGTTTCTGAGCTTTGCAGAGGACACATTTACAAAATTATTCAGATTTATAAAGGTAAACTGCTAAGTTTATGTTTATTTTGTATGTACTTTTTTGTTCAATTTGTTTACATGCAGTACTGCTTGTCCTTCAGATTGTGGTTCAAAAATGAGAAAATTGACTGCTTCTCCTCAAATATGATTTTACTTTTGAAGAAAGTGCAAACATAAATTTAACATTTTCTAGGGGTGCGGGGCATACAGAAAAGTGGGAACCACTGGTTTAGATAACAGCAAAGCTGTCCTGATATCTCATCCAAATACTTCTTAAAGGTTGGCAAGGCTTCTGCTTTTAATTTCATGACTTGGGAGTTTGTTCCAGAGATATCAATAATATATATAAACCTGTGTTGTGGGACCTTCCTCTTTCAAGTTTGTGGAAATTCAAAACCATTTGAGACATTTTTAGCTAATTTTGGTTCCTGATTTAGTGCCGAGTACTACTTTTTCCCTTTGAATTTTAACGTTGTTAAAAGAAAGGACATATTCTTGATTTCAAAGTTTCCTTTTGTTTAAAACCTAGCCTCTTCTTCTGATCACACATTTAAAAGCCAGTGACTTATTTTCAATGGCACAACAACTTCTACATTGACAGAACAGCACATTTCCTGTTTCCTTTCATACGCACAGATTTGAATGTTTTATATGTTATTTTTAAATATGCGTGCAAGTTCTCCTCTAATTTTATCATACTGGTAAAAAGTTCCATTATGAATCAAGAATTTAATCTGATATACCAGATCAACTAGCATATCTCCTACTAGCTGGAATATTGTCGGGTTTAACAATGTTTGGTGTGTGTGTGTGTCTTATAGAAGTCATCCTGTAAATTCTTGTAAAAATATTAATAAATGGATGGAGGGACAATAGCAGCCCTTTACAGAGAATTTACCCCAGAGTGGAATTTCAGATCATAGGATGAGTCTTAGCTACAAGGTGCGATTCATATATATCAATCGCCGCTAGATAGCAGTTCAAGTTGTCCTTGAGAGCTGTTATCATGCGTAATAACGTCAGCGCAGTTGTTTTTCAAGTCGCAATTCTCATTTAAACTTCGGTTGTGTCTGTGAAAGGTTGTTTGTGAAAATGAGTGATCTGAAAGACCCAAAAAAGCTCGACAAGTTCACAGCAACACCAAGTCAATGCTTACTTGCTTCTTTGATGTGAAGGGTGTCATCCATAAGGAATTTGTGCCACAAGGTCAGATGGTGAATGGAGCATTCTACAGGGATGTTCTAAGTCGAATTCGCCGAACACATCCTCAGATGTGGGCTGACAAATCATTTCTTTTGTATTACGACAATGCACCAGCTCACACATCTCTGATTGTGCGCGAATTTTTGGCTTCTACAAATTTTACTGCCATTCCCCCTCCTCTGTACTTCCCTGATTTAGCGCTGTCTGATTTTTTTTTATTTCCTAAGATGAAGATGAGGGTCAAGGGACGCAGATTTAAGATGGTGGAGGAGAGCCAAGCAGTAACAACCGACATTTTGAACACACTGACAAAAAACAACTTCCAGAGGTGTTTTGAAAGGTTGAAATCTCACTGGGATTGGTGTATCAACTCAGCGAGTGACTATTTTGAAGGAACTGTTCATAATTAATTGTTATTTGGTGTGTATGCTTTTAAATAAATGCATTCCGGGAACTTTTGGATCACACCTTGTAAGTTTAGTAAATTAAGGAAAAGAGCAGACACAGAAGTTCAGTGGGGTTACGGTCAGGGCTCATGCAAACCAATTTTCTTCATTTTAAGCCACTCCATTGTTGCTCTGGCAGTGTATTTTGGGTTATTGTGCTCTTGAAGGATAAACTTCATCCTGAATTTAAGAATTCTGGCAGAGGAGAGCTGGTTTTCCTTCAGGGTCTGTCTGTATTGGTCAGCATTCATCCTCCCATCAGTGCTGACCAGACTGCCACTCCCTGCTACTGAACTGCATCCCTACAACATGGTGCTATCTACCATATATTTTAAAATGTGTATCCTCACCCTTCTTACATTTTCAGAGGTCTAAAAAATCAGATGCGGATTACAATTGTGTGCGGATTAGATTCGCAGTCGAGAGCTGTAAGAACAAATTATTTGTGCTATTAGCTATCCCACCTCTTGCGGTAGGTCTTTTGGCTGAAAGTAAAGGAATTAAAAATAAAAGAAAAGGGAAAAGGCATCAGTCTTTATTATTCATTAGACTCACGTCATCATTCATAACTGAGTTGTTGTCCGTGATCTCCTTTCAGTCACTATCATCTTTATCTTCCCCCTCATCCTCCCATAGAATGTCATCTTTGGATCTGTCCAAAGCATTGCTTATGCAACACTTCTTGAAAGATCTGATGATAATGCTCTCCTGGGTGGATTTCCAGGCAGCTCACACCCACCTCGCTACTTCAGAAGGAGCTGTGCGTTTGATTTTTCAAACTGGCAAGGGGTGGTTGAAGGAAGGGTGTGGATTACAACCACAAACTAACTTTTTTCATTTAAGAAATCGGCAAAAACTTAAAGCAGATTAGATTTGGATGCAGATTAAATTTGAAAATATACGGTATTACAATGAAGCCAGGTGTGATTGCCATGTCCCTTTAAAATCAATGATTAAAATCTGAATATTAATCACTGTGCCCAATGATCACCACTCTCTCCCAGTTTATTTCCAGTTTAGTGGAATTTGATTGTATATAATTTATTAATCCCTAATTTGAAATTGTCTTTTCGCATGAACTTTTTTGGTCTGAGCTCAGGGTCAGCCATTGTACAGAGCACCTGGAGGAAATTTTCAGTTTCAGGGCTTTGTTCGAGGGCCTAACGGAGTAGGATCCCTTCTGGCAGTATGATGTCAGTAGATGAAAGGACACACAGCTGTTCTACTGCTTCTTATGCAGAAACTGAGATTTCACTTAAAGAGCCACATCATTTTGTTATGTTATTACTTTTGCTCCAGCTCATCCATTTATTCATTTCCTCCACAGGGTTGTGGAGAGCTGCAGCCTGTTCTGCCAGCAACAGGTACAGTAAGATCTGCCTCCTACACACAGTATGATATTTCTTAATGGAGGATGGCCTTTTACACCTCCAGTGAGCCTGCTGACTGTTAGCAGCATCAAGATGTGTCACACTCTTCATCCTCACCTTCAACTTTCAAAGGAGCGGCTGCTCAGTCTTATTGGGAATTTGCTCATTCATGTTCATATCTGGAAGTACAGGGGGTAAGTTTTAATATCATGGCTTAACCTGGTACCGTGAAATATTGCAGTCTGCGAAGAATACGGGCCACAATGTGAGCAGATTTCAAAAGGGACTAATACAATAGGGAGCTTTAAATTAAAAGTTGAATTTAATCATTCATTTTCTCATCCAGTAATTGAGTTGATGGCTGCAGTTCATCCTAGCAGTACTGGCCTCAAAGTGGGAACAAATCTTGGACAGGACATATTAACGCATAATGTACATTTAGAGTCATCAACGTGGATGTCTTGGAAGGGAAACTGGAGTCTGCAGTAGTAAGCCAGGGTATGTAAACACCACACTAGCAATGCCTCTGGCCTGGGATTTACTACGATGAGACCTGCATTTGCCATGACATTTCTTCAGACTGCAGAATGCCTGATGCTGCTGTCTGGTCATTATTTCTGGGAGCCCATGTCAGTTTATTTACTCCAGCATTCAAGCAGATTGGAGTTTTGGCTTTCCTCTGCTCCCTGGTAATTTGATCATCTCATCCAGTGGATTCACAATGTATCTAGACCACTTCACTTTTTGCGTACTTTACTGTGTTGTAGATTTAATTTTAATGTATAATTCTTATCCATCAATCTATACTCAATAACCCATAATGACAAAGTGAAAATGTGTTTTCAGAAAGATTAGCAAATTTATTGAAAAGATGAATCTCTCATTTCTGTAAGTATCCTGACTCTTTGCTGTGGCACTCCAAGTTGTAGTCAGGAGCATCCTGTTTACTTTAATTCATAATGAGATGTGTCATAACTTGATTGGTGTTCTCCTGTGGCAAACTGAATTGATTGGACATCATTTAGAAAGGTGCACCACACCCCTGTGCATAGAAGGTCCCACAATTCACACTGCATGTCAGGATAAAAACCAATCCATGAAGTCTGAGGAACTTTCTATAGACTTCCATGATCAAATTGTGGTGAAGCATAGGTCATGACAAGGGTGTAAAACCATTTCTAAAGCTCTGAGTGTTTCCAGAAGCTCAATGACCTCAATACCTGTGAAATAGCAGAAGTTTAGAACCACCAGGACCTTTCCTAGAGATGTCCATCCAGCCAAACAGAGTTATAAGGCTAGAAGGACCTTGAACAGGGAGGTGCCCAAAAACTCACGGGTGACTTAAACAGAGCTTCAGAAGTACACTGCTGAAATGGGAGAGCCTGTCAGAAGAATTGCAGCACTCCACCAATCTGGCATTTATGGCAGCTCAATTGGAGTTTGCCAAATCCCTTTTAAAGGACTGTGAGAGCATGAGGAAGTGGATTTTCTTGACTCTTTGTGCTGAAGTCCAAGGTAGCGAAGACTATTTCATCACCTGCCTAATATCAGCTTTTTGGTGAAGCATGGTGGTGGCAGCATCATGCTATGGTGGTGCTTCTCAGTGACTAGGATAGAGACGCCAGTTAGAATTGAGGGAAGGATGAATGCAGCCAAATACAGAGAGGTCCTTCAAGAAAACCTGCTCCAGAGTCCACATGACCTCAGACTGAGGTGATGGCTCTCCTTTCAGAATGATAATGACCTGAAGCATACAGCCAAAACAACAACACTGAAATGACTTCAGAATACGTCTTTGATTGTCTTTGAGTGGCCCAGACTTAAACACCACAGAACATCTGTGGATGTTCTGAAAATGTGGAACATCTGAAGATAGCAGTTTACAGACCCTTCTCATCTAGTTTAATGGAGTCTGAGAGGATCTGCCAAGAAGAATAGCATAAACTGCCCAAATCCAGGTTTGCAAGGCTTGTAGAGACTTACCAGAGAACCTGCCATGAACTGAATTAAGGATCTGAATACTCAATGAGAGATTTCAGTTTTGATTTTTAGGAAATTTGCAAACCTTTCTGAAAATATGTTTTCACTTTGTCATTATGGGTCATTGAGTGTAGATTGATAAGATAGATTCAGTAAATGTATCCATTTAAAATGAAATCTAAAACATAATAAACTGTGAAGAAAATGAAAGGGCTGGAATTCTTCCTGAATCCACTGTGTATTTCTCAAAATGGACACTGATATCTCCCATTATAGCCATAAGTGAGTCAACAATTGTCTAAATGAAAGTATTTTATTTCCCCTCACTTTTATTAGGGATATTTCTATTTTTTGTTTGCTTTGTTAATGTCATTTTTCTTTTACTATATTTTTAAAGACACCTTTTGCATGGAAATGTAACTTTTTTTTTATTTGAATGTGGGATTTTCAAGCTGTGAGGTGGCATCTCTACCCAAAGTGCCATTGTGCCATTTCAGTCTAAAATGAACATTTAGCGATTTGTTCCTTTTTTTGTGTTGGGCACACCAAATGAACAAAACCTCCCACACTAGTGATGTGGGCTTATTTTAAAAAATAAAAGCCTGAGCCTGCCATTACAGTGTTCTTTATGGCTGACCACAGGGTAGGCCAGGCAAACTCTCCCTTAAAAGGAATAGGCATGTCAGCTATCCCACCTGCTTCTTCCTACCCCTTGCAGTTCATGGATATGTATCCTGAATTAGAATCTTAACTATCCTGTGGGATTATAAAATTATCTCCCATCAAATAGAGATGGTTTTGTGTCCCTGTTAGATCACTTTTTCATTTTTCATGCTCCTGACTTTTTAACTTTTATACACACAGTTAATTTATTTATGAATTTATGCTAACAGTGACACACCCCATTAATTTGAAAAATGTCGACCCTTTTTAAAATATTTGAATCATTCTCTGGTCAAATACGTATTGTTTGGTTATTTTAGAGGAGCATTTTAGTGCAACGTTTAACTGATTTGCTGGGCGGCAGTCTTCTGCTGATCCACAACACAAAGAATTGAATGATAAGAAATTGAAGCACATGCTGATCAATCATTGCATTCCAAAAATGTGTTGACTCCACACTGACATCTCACTGTCCACTGACAAGTCATGTTCCAGCTCTTAATTTTACATATTTTATGTTCATATATTCCATTAATATGAAATGGCCTCTTTGTCTGGCCTATTCGAATCACTTGACTTGTGTATTTCCTGAGTGATTCAGGCCCTACCCGACCTGACAGTTACTGTTTTAGCAGAAATGAGCACTTAAGCTTGTATTATAAAGCATTTGCAGATCTATTTATGCCGCAGAGCAACAACCTGAGTCATCCTAAGCTGACATGCAAATTATATTTGCAGTCACAACCTTTGATGACCCAGCTTTCAGTCCCAAACAGATAAAAGCAAAGCAATTAAAGTTTTCTTTGGTGGCATCCCGATGCACCCTTTGCTATCAGTGTGTTTGCTAAATATAAGGGTCAGAATTCTCAGCTTTGCCATGATTTTTTTAGGTACAATATGTAAAGAATGCAAATAATATTAAGAAGTGTAATTAAATAAACAATTCTTATATAATACGCTACTGTGGCTATTCATTTGTCTGTCCAGGATTTTAAATTACCTGTAGTTCACAAACTGTTTGAACTATTGACCTGAAATTTGGTACGCATATACTAAGTGACCTCTACTGTCCACTTTTGGGGTGACAGTATTTTTTATTGCTTTTTTTATTTTTATTTTATTTTATTGTAGAATCAACTGTCAGCAGCAGGGTGGCCGTGCAGCTCATGTGTATGGGCGCCATTCTCATCCCTACTCGCTGTCACTTCCCCTACCTCTTCATATCTTAATAATTCTTGAGGCAGATTAAACACTTAAGTGCCATCGTAAGTGAAAAATTAAGAAAAATGTACTAAGTAATTGCAACACAAACACTGACATAATCAGTTTTAACGTGAAAAGATGCCGACGGAAGAAGGGAAGAAGTGGGCTGCTAGGGTGGAGAAAAGAAGTTCTGCTCAAAACGCAGCAAGCACATCAACCTCTGAGCAAACGAATGCTAAACGTACAGAGAAAGAGGATGATAACTACAAGTCGTGTATTCACTGCATGTTATCGTGCAGTCTGCCGTTACTTGTTGTAATATAAATAAGACTTTTAGTAGATAGAACTTTCTTTGTTCCCAGGGGGAAATTTGATTTTTTACAGATGCTCTTTAAATAAATAAATAAATCCATAAATAGATAGATCAATAAATATATATACACACACACTATGGTCTGAATACACACAAGAAAGAAAATTTAAATGAATTGTCCATCCCATTCCCAGTGTGGAATTATGCAGGTGTATTACTGTTGGTATAAAGGAGCCCCCTTAGTGTTTCTTGACACAATTCTGCTGAATAATTTGTTGTCTGAAAGTCCTCATTGGTAGTGTGTCAGAGAGAGGAAGTGCAGCATTGTTCATAATGACACTCACTTTGGTTTTAATTTTAATTAAAGTTAAAGCCGTTATCACATAGTCTGAGCCTTCATTACTTAATCTTAATAAAATCACAGAGAGTTGTGGACATTCGCAATGTGCGCCTGTTACTGTTAGTAGTGTGACACCCTAAATCATCTGAAAAGGATTTAGGCATTTATGTTGACACAGCATTTTCATTGTCTAAGCAATGCTTAGAAGCAATTGAAATGGCAAAGAGGTTAGGTTATATCGTAAAGACTTGAATAGAAATCAAGGGACGTTATACTCAGATGATATAATGAACCAGTGAGGCCACATCTGGAGTTTTGTGTGCAGCTCTGCTCACTACGCTACAGAAAAGACATAGCAGCACTTGAAGCTTTGCATCCCAGGACTTGAGGACACGGCGTACTGTGACAGACACAGAAAATTAAACCTGGTTAGTCACAAGCAGAGGAGGCTATGTGGGGATCTAATCCAGGTCTTCAAAATTCTCAAAGGCATTGATAAAGGAGATCCAGCAGTATTCTTTCAGCTCCACCTTGAATCATGTACTTGTGGACTTCAGTGGAAATTAAGGGCAAATGCAATTAGGACTAACACCAAAAAAGCATCTCTTTATGTAAAGAGTCGTGGGACTCTGCAACAAACTACTGAGACATGGAGTTGAACAAAAACCTTGACAACCTTTTTTGAAGAATATTCATGAGATATTGAGACAGATTATGCTGCGTTCCATTTACAAGTTGAATGTTGGAGCTGGGAATGACATCACACCTGAGTTCCAGTAAAGCATTCAGAGAACAATATGGACACATCACGGAAAACCTTTGCTGTGCTTGCTCCATCGGACTAAACAGCAGTTACTAACAGATCACGTGTTATTTTGTGTGTACAAACACCATACCAAGATGTCCACAGATTGAAGTGGAACAGTGCGGTGTGTACGAATGATTTGATAAAACACAAATAGACAGTTTAAGTGTACATCGCCATTTTGGATTAACATCATGATCTGAAGTTAGATGAATAACCCGAGTTTCTGAGATGGAACCCTAACTTAAGGGGACATTCCAGTTGAAAATTCTGACGTCCCATTTCAAGTGGAATACAGCAGGAGCTATTAGCCAAACAAATGAGCTTGAAGGACTGAAGAGCCGCCTTCTTGTTTACCCCCACAGTCAAAGCCCTTTTAACTACCCCTTCAAATCTGCTAATAACTACGAAACAATTAAACTTGACTGATCTTCTCAGAGCAGGTTACAAGTTGTACAGGTGGCTCTTGTGTTGGTGAGAGATAACAGCCAATTGTCACCCAACCGAAAGCCAAATGCATACAAAGAGCTAAGAGCTGGAGGCTCCTCCTCTTCTTATTCTGGACTGCCCACCATTGATTTCCTGCCAAAGAGGTGGCCTTGTGTTACTTATGCAGTGCAATATGAGATTTGGAACCCTAATGAAAATTCATCAGTAGTGATAAGGAAAACAACCGAGTTTCATTTTCCATATAGTTTAGAAATTAATTTTCGCTTCTGATTTTGCAATTGCAAAACACAAAATTAACTTAAAAGGAGCTTTTTGATAGGTTCAAAAGTTTTGTTTTCGGGTGGGAAACAAGGAATTTTGCTCCCTTGTTCTCATATCTTTTTTCTACAGCTGCATAAGGAAGGTAATCTGCAGCACAGCAGTCAAGCAATCCCATTTTAAGAATCGGCCCAGTGTGTGTTTCTTTGCATATTGTAATATGCTGCATATTTTCCCTACAAAGACACACCAAAACTCAACATCATGCACATGAGTGTGTTTTCTCTGCAGGACCACTGCACTTTCCTGTTTCCTCTTTGGAGGCAGCAGTGGATATGCATGCTCCAAGCATCATGGAGAAATTTACTGAGTGTTGTTTTCAAGTGGCCATCTCAGAGCCCTGATCTTAACATCACTAAGTTGTGTGAGATCACTTGGACAGGAAAAAAGGCAAATATCAGCCAAAATGAAAGGAAAATCAATGGCAAACTCTGCAACACGTTTGCATGAATTTCCCCACAGTGGCTTGTGAAAGTTTTCATTCCCCATAGTGTTTGTCCGGATTGGTCGCATTACAATCTGGAATTAAAAAGGATTTGTATAACGAACTTAACAATATAGTTAAAATTGTTGAAGTGGAATCAAAATAAAATACCTAGCATTTATATAATAAAGCAAATAAAGACTGAAAGGTTCTGAGTGCATGTGTATTTCTTCCCTTTGCTATGAAACCCCTAAATCAGATCTGGTCCATCCAAGAGTGGCGTTAGGGGATGGCAAGTCAGGCGACCGCCCCAAACCTCACACCTAAGGGGGACCCGCTTTTGAGGTTGGCGTGTCCCACTCGAGCGGATTTGTCAAGTTATATTCTCCAGTACATATATATTTCAGATGCTTCTAAGAGGAACCTTTTTAAAATCTCTCTTCAAGGTCAAATTCCGTACGGGTACGTCTTTGAAAACATTCCATAGTCCACCTTCATTGCCCGAAAAGGGTCGCCAGTATAATCCCTTCCTTAAATAGGTATAGCCCATTAGTCGTTGGATTGGCTTCTCCTATCTATAGAAAAAGACATTGTAAGCAGGTAAGACTACGAAGATGTCATCAATGACTTTTCCAATCAGAAGGCAAGAAAAGTGGATTTTCGTCTCTGAACCTGGAAACTGGTAATAGATTTCATGATCAAACCTCTACGTTAATTTCACACTTCCTGTTGAAACACTGAAACTCCCATCTTATTTGTAGGCCATAAACGTGTTGCAATGTTAATGCACAAAAACATGATAACCGGCTGAAATCAAATATTGCATATCGAGACTCAGAGTATACTTGCAATTTGGGTACTTTTCTAGAGGAGGCCCTGCTAATTTCTGCATGACACAGCATCGCATTTCACCCTGTCGTGGTATTTTCATGAATAATGATTTTCACCTTTTTAAGAGATTATATTGTTACATTTTGATAAAGTCCACGTGTTATCTGAATGTTGTAATGAGAAAATCCGATTTATGTTAATATTATTTTTATTAAATTTGTGTGCAAGTTTATACAGTCCACGCATACTGGTAACAGCGTTTGACGTAACCAGCCCCGCGTGGGGTTGGTCAGCCCTAGGCCCCGCACACCTGTTAGGCCCCCTCTGGGTCCATCCAGTTTACTTCAGAAGTCACATAATTAGTTGACTAGGTTGTGTAATCAAAGTGTCACATGATTTGTCACATGATATCTGTATAAACAGACAAAAAAAAATTAGAAAACATGTTTAGAGTTTGTCCAACTGCATACAGTGGACTCCCCAAACACATTGAAGAAGGTACTCCGGTCAGATGAGACTAACATTGAACTTTTCGCCCATCATGGGACATGCCATGTGTGGCGCAAACCTTACACTTTCCATCTCCACAAGAACATCATTCCCACAGTGAAGCATGGTGGTGGCAGCATCATCCTGTGGGGATGCTTTTCATCGACAGGAACAGGAAAATTGCTCAAGATTGAAGGAAAAATGGATAGCATTAAATAAAAGGCAATTCTTGAGGAGCTTCACCGCGTGCTGGTGTCAGCAGGGGTGCAGCTTAAGCACAAGCAGGCAGACACAGACAGTGCCTATTTGATTTTACGTTATTTTTTCATCCATCCATCCATCCATCCATCCATCCATCCATCCATCCATTATCCAACCCACTATATCCTAACTACAGGGTCGTCCCAATCCCAGCCAACACAGGGCGCAAGGCAGGAAACAAAACCCGGGCAGGGCATCAGCCCACCGCAGGGCAGTTATTTTTTCCAAATACAAACAAATGGCAAAAAATTTGTACAAAATAAATATTCATAAAAATCCACTATTTGTGCTTACCCTAATCTATCTATCTATCTATCTATCTATCTATCTATCTATCTATCTATCTATCTATCTATCTATCTATCTATCTATCTATCTATCTATTGTGGACTATGGCCAGCAGCTTATCCCGGCCAAGACCCCTAAGCCGCCAGATGGAGCGCTCCCTGCAATGTGGAGATGCCTCGAATTCCAGCAGGGTATCATGGACTATGAAGTTTTAATACACAACCCTACTGGATAACATCGGGTTCACCAGGGACGCTGCAGAGAGACACAATGACGTTTGGTTTTCATACAGCCTCGGTCACGAGGATGGAAAAAATAAAGTGCTTCCGGGCTGACGTAGAAAAGAAGAGTTTTGATCTGACCCGGAAGTGCTAGGAAGTTACATGGACTGCAGCTTCAGAAGCACTTCCGTGTCATGAACTATAAAAGGACTGTGAGAAATCTCAGACGTTGAGCTGAGCTAGATGGAAGGGTGGCAACGTGTCTGGGAGTGGTGAATTGGTTTATTGTAGTGTATTTAATTAGTATTGTGGAGAGGAGGGTGCTTAGTGCACTGTTGTTAATTAATAAAGTCAACTATTGGACATTTATCTGGTGTCTGGTGTATTGTCCAAGGGTTCAAGCGAGTGATAGCGCCCCCAATCTGTAACAGTGGCGTAGTCGGCAGGATTCTCTGGCCTTCATTTTGGCAGAGGACCTGTTTTTAAATTGTCTGTCGACAGAGAACCCTAAGAAGGCAGTGTTTGGAACACGAAGCAACATTGCCTGAAACCCTGTTCTTCAAGTCCGTCATGGTAAAGAAGAAGCTGAAGCCAAGTAGCAGCACCAGTGGAGGAGTTCCACTCACCATGACGGACACCCCTAGAGGGATTACAGAGCAACTGCGCAGCACAGGAGAAGCCCCCGGAGACAAAAGATCGCTCTGAGGTACATGCCAGGAATTTAATCGAAAATCCATTTAAAGTAACTCAGCTGGTGGAGAAAACAATGGACTTCTGCATGTCAGGTACCGGTGAGGGACACATGATCCAACCCGGTGCATTGTGGGAAGGAGAAGGTCCACGTCCCATTGCTTCTAACTTTGCCCGCAAGGAGACGGACTCGGACATTCCGAAGGGGAAGGGGGAGGCTAGCGAATCACCGCTCACCCTGCAAAAATGTAATGAGGGCCGGGAAGTGGCTGATCAATCCGCCGACAAATTAACACGGGCGGATCACAGTCAGCCAAAGATGATGGCCCGGTCCTCCCAAGAGAACTTCAAATCCCAGAAGCCTCCGCGAGATCCGTCAGAACACGTGCCAGGAGCGGGAGTGTTCATTGGCTCCCGGCCGGATGGTAAGGCGAACAAGTAAGCAAGTTTACCTCCGGCTGAATTAAATAATAATTTGAATGTACGGGACCTCGAAAAATTAATAGAGCCTGTACAATATGTTTTGCAGATGCTAACGGTGATAAAGAAGATCGTCGGGGAACTGGGAGAGAGGACCGAAGCGCCTATCCGGAAAGTGGATGAGTACCTGCAGTGATTAGGCCGAGAGCCTCCCGTATTATATAATTTAGCGGTACTGGTGATTAATGCCGGTACCGTACAGAATACAGGGACGCAGTGTGATCTGGGCCCGCGATTGATAAGTAGCAGGTGCCAAGTCACTGTGAGTCCTACAAAAGAGAGTGGGATGATAACAGAGCGATCGGGGGAAGGGCCGATTGAGCCGGAGCAGCTGGATGGTGCTGCCTCTCGGAGCGATTCGGTCCTGAAGACTCCAACCCGTATTAATAAGTAAATCCAAAGGGGTGCAGACAGGAAAGGGGCTCTCTTTTACTCATAGAGAGACCCAAACTGTGAACAAGCCCCTGATTAAACAGGAGACCACTAAAATAAAACAAGGGTCTCCTGACAAACAAGAAAAGGGTGCGGAAAAATCAGAGGCAGCTCTGGAATCCTCCTCAGCGGGAAAAGGGGCGGAGACAGACTTTCCTAAGTGCTTCCAGTCTCGCCGAGGGATGCAACCATTGGGACCGCAGCTGTGCTACGAATGCCGCAGGCCGGGCCATGGGTGGCGAAGTTGTCCTAGGAGGACAGGGGTGCAAAGAACTCATTTTTATAATGTTCTTCCTAGTTTTTTCAAGAGAATGTCACCAACATTACCCGTCCGGTGGATCCTCCTGGAGGAAGACGTCCCTCGTGAGGCTGCCCGCTTCGAACCATGGTTCTTCGCTGGGGGGGAGGGGGAGTATTGTGGACTATGGCCGGTAGCTTATCCCGGCCAAGACCCCCAAGTCGCCAGATGGAGCCCTCCCTGCAATGTGGAAATGCCCTGATTTCCAGCAGGGCATCATGGACTATGGAGTTTTAATACACAGCCCTGCTGGATAACGTCAGGACCGCCAGGGGACACTGCAGGGAGACACAGAGACGTTTGGTTTTCATACAGCCCGGAAGTACTTACAGGTCATGAGGATGGAAGAAATAAAGTGATTCTGGGCTGATGATGAAAAGAAGAGTTTTGATCTGACCCGAAAGTGCTAGGAAGTCACATGGACTGCGGGTTCAGAAGCATTTCCGGGTCACGGACTATAAAAGGACTGTGAGAAATCCCAGATGTTGAGCTGAGCTGGGTGAAAGGGTGGCAACATGTCTGGGAGTGGTGGATTGGTTTATTGTAGTGTATTTAATGAGTATTGTGGTGAAGAGGCTGATTTGTGCAGTTGTTAATTAATAAAGTCAACTATTGGACTTTTATCTGGTGTCTGGTGTATTGTCCAAGGGTTCAAGGGAGTGATAGCACCCCCAATCTGTCACACTATCTATCTATCTATCTATCTATCTATCTATCTATCTATCTATCTATCTATCTATCTATCTATCTATCTATCTATCCAAATACCATATTCGGAGTCGGTTCCACCCCTACATTACAGGGTAAGGCAAAACGTTTAATGTGGACCTAAACCAGATCCAGAATGTCACATAAAATTGAACTTGGTCACATTCAAGTTCTTTACTTGCAAATACGTTTCATTAAGTTCATGGTTTTAGAAAAATTAGCTTGTTTAATGAAGGCGCTGTTTTGAATTACAGTAGTTCATGCACAACATTAGTAAAGAGGAACATCAAAAAGATGGAAGATACTGTCCTAGAGAGAGCAACCTCTGTAAAGGATTTGGAGGTTTATCTTGACACAACATTTTAATCATCTAAGCAAAGCTCAGTACTATGGAGTAATGAGCAGGGGTGTAGCACTAAACTCTGGACCTTATACATAAGCAGTCTCTGTGTTCCCCTTCCTCTCAAAAACAAATATTTCAATCCAGGCTTCAAGGCCCCCCTGGTGTGGGCCCTTGGTAATAATTACCCATTTTCTCCCACTATGATGCCCATAATAATAAGTGCAGTTCTGGTCACCACTATTCAAGAAAGACATAGCAGCACTTGAAGCTGTGCAGAGGAGAGCAACCAGGTGCATCCCAGGACTTGAGGACACGTCATACTGTGACAGACTCAGAGAATTAAACCTGTTTAGTCTCGACCAGAGAAGGCCGTCATGTCATGACAGGTACAATTACACCAACAACACATTTATGTTCAAATGTATGAATTGTTTGTACAGTTTGTTCTTGGACTTGTTTTAAAAGGAATATATCACCATACTATTGAACTAATATCGTTATGTACCTTTATAATTCAACAAATTAGTCACACAAAATAGAACCTTATAGAAATTTTATTAGAATTTTTAATAATTATTTGTTATCAAATTTACTTTAATACATACTTCTTCATGGCTCATTGACTGTTCCAGTTGTGTATCATTCCCTGATTCATTTGAGTTCATCAAGTGATAATTGATTGATATTAACAGACCCAAAGTGTGCCAGGCAAACATCGCCCACACTATCACATCACCACCAGCAGCCTGGCCTGCTGACACAAGGCAGGTTGGGTCCATGGATTCATGCTGTTGACGTCAACTTTCTACTATCTGCGTGTTTCATCAGAAATCGAGACTCATCAGACCATGCTACGTTATTCGTCTGCAACTGTCCTGTTTTGCCCATGCCTAAAAGAGCTTCACCTTTTTGTTCTTGACTGACAGGAGTGGAACCCGACATGGCCTTCAGCTGTTGTAGCCCATCTGCTTCGTGGTTCTATGTGTTGTGCAATCTGAGATGCTTTTCTGCCCACCTCAGTTATACAGAGTGGTTATCTGACTTACTGCAGTCTTTCAGTCAGATTAAGCCAGTCTGACCATTCTCCTCTGACCTCTGTCATCAACAAGGTGTTTCAGTCAGAATTGCTACTCACTGGATGCTTTTATTTTATGCACCATTCTGAGTAAACTCTAGAGAATGTTGTGTGTGGAAATCCCAGATCTGCAGTTATAGCAATAGGCAAACCAACTAGTCTGGCACCAACAATCACACCACGGATGAAAATTACTGAGATTGCATTTTTTCCACCATTCTGGTGTTTGATGTAAACATTAACTGAACCTTCTGGCGTGTTTCTGTTTGAACTTTATTTGTCCCCAGGGGGAAATTTGACTTTTTATAGAAGCTCTTTAGATAGATAGATAGATAGATAGATAGAAATACACCCCAGAATTACTAAAAAGGATGAAAATGAAAAAGAAAAAATATCTGACTTAGCAATCTCAGTCCCAGTGAAGCATTATGCAGGTGTATTGCTGTTGGAGCCCCAGTAGCGCTTCTAGACAAACTTCTGTTAAATTGTTTGTTTGCTGAACGTCCTCAGTGTTATTATGTCACAGAGAGGATGTGCAGTATTGTTCATAATGGTACTCAGTTTTATTTTAATACTGTCCTTCGCTCCTCCAAGTGGTCCAGAATATGTTCCATAACTGAGCATGTTTTGTTAATAAACTTTTTGATTCAGTTGGCCTCTCTTGAAGTGAAGTTACCAGCCCAGCACATCACAGCATATAAAATCACACTGGCCATCACAGTTATAGAAGATGTGAAAGATGTCACTACTCACACTAAAGGAACACAGTCTAACCTTTCAAATATAATTCCTCTCAGTTACAAGAGCAGTCCAACCTGTCCTTGATGTGGACCCCCCCAAGTACTTGTAGGAGTGGACCCCCTAGGTGAAAGTCAACAAGCAGTTCTTTGGTTTTGGTGATGTTAAGATGCAAACAATTCCCTTTGCTTCTCTTCTGTCTCATCCCCCTTATAGATACTCCCCAGAAGTGCAGAGTCATCAGAGAATTTCTGCAAAAGACATGACCTGCTGTTGTATTCATATTTAATTGCATGGAGAAGCAAAAGAACAGGTGTTCCTAATAATTCACTCAGTGAGAAAAGTATGCTATATGCTAGTATGTTCTCCTTAAAAAAGGAAGCAGTCAGTTTAATCCAAGATTATAATAATGAAGGCCTCTTAGCAGCTTGTTTTGGAGAAGTACTAATGAAGCGGAAGTGCTTTTTAAATGCTAATTTGATCTAATTATGTGTGTGTGTGTGTGTGTGTGTGTGTTTAAGATGTCTCACATCTTATCATCATGATTACAAGAAGATGATATAGAAAAGTGCAAAAATCTAAATAATAGTTTCAACTATGTGTGCCCTTGCACCCTGCTCTTGTTACTTAAGTTAATATAAAATCTCTCCTTGTATCGCTCCCTTTTTTAGCAAAAGCAATTAGTCACCTTAAACCCACAACTGGTCTGCATGATATTATTCCCACTTGTCTTCTTAAAGATGTTTTGAAGTGGTCGGGCCTAGCATTTCAGAAATTGTAAATAGTTGTCTTGAGGCTGGTTCAGTCCCAGCCTTTTGCAAACATGCTGTGGTTCAGCCTTTAATTAAAAAAAACAAATCTGGATTTTACAGACTTTTCAAACTTCAGACCCATTTCCAAGTTGTCTTTTCTTTCTAAAATTCTG
Source organism: Polypterus senegalus (assembly GCF_016835505.1). Lineage (NCBI taxonomy): Eukaryota > Metazoa > Chordata > Cladistia > Polypteriformes > Polypteridae > Polypterus > Polypterus senegalus. The sequence goes on from NC_053157.1 coordinate 27,453,109, forward strand.
GAGAAAGTTGTCTTTCTACAGCTGCAAATATTTTAAATGAGAAAAGGCATTTTCGAAGTATTTCAGTCAGGTTTTAAGGCACATCACAGCACGGAGCATTCACTTTTAAGGGTTCTAAATGATCTCATATTAATAAGTGACTCTGGGGATTACTGTTGTTTTATTGTCTGCACCGACACCTGATGAACCCCAATTAGGGTGAAAAACATGTCATGTACTCTTTGTGTTATTTGGTAAGTGTAGCAAGAAAATATCCCCCACACCATCACCCACCTGTCTGAACCATTGATACAAAGCAGGATGGATCCATGCTTTCATGTTGTTGATGCCAAATTCTGATCCTACCATCCGAATTTCTTAGTGGAAATTGAAACTCATCAGACCAGGCAACATTTTTCCAATCTTCTGTTGTCCAGTTTTGGTGAGCTGAGCCTCAGTTGCCTGTTCTCACCTGACAGAAGTGGCACCTGCTTTTGCTCTCTCAATGCTGTAGCTCATTTGCTTCAAAGTTTGAAGTGTTGTGCATTCAGAGATGCTCTTCTGCATACTTTGGTTGTAACGTGTGATTATTGGAGTTGCTGTTGCCTTTCTACCAGCTCAAGCCAGTCTGGCCATTCTTCTTTGACCTCTGGAATCAAAACAGGCATTTTCACCCAGGGAACTGCCACTCACTGGATGTTTTCCACAGCCATGTGATTGGCTGATTAGATATTTGCATTACCAAGCAGTTGAACAGGTGTACCTAATAAAGAGGCAAGTGAGTGTATGTATTGGTGTATTTATGTAAACTGTACAGAACTTTTATTGTTTTTAAATGTGCTCTATAAATAAAATGTGTCCTGGGTATGACGTTAAACTGCATCTGGCCCTGCAAATGGTCCTCCAATTTGCAGGGAAATTATGTGGGTTGGTGGCAGGATTGGCAATCCAGCTACCATAAATAAAAACTTTACGCAACTCTGAGATGACAGGGTCTCTCAGGCATGATATGATCATTTTCCTCTGCTGTCAGAGGAGCTTCGTAACCTCCACATTTCAGTGGCAGTACTCTTTGCCAGATCTCTGTAGGTGGGTACACCTATAATTGGTCTGGTCACTCTAATGGGTGTCATACTGTTGCTGTGGCAGATTGGCTCTTACCGATGGTGTCCGATATCACTCCTTTCAACGTGCGTATTATGAGACTAAGATTACGGCACTTCCTGGGTGCCTTGTCTGCTGTCTCAGTGTTCAGTGCTCCAACTGCAGTGAGTGATGACTTGGTGAGGGAGACATTTTATTCACAACTTTGCTCGGTGGTTGATGGGTGCCCATGAGGTGACACTCCTCTGGTCATGACTGACTTCAATGCGACCAATGTCACTGATAGGACTGGCTATGAGGATTGTGTCAGTCCTCGTGGGTCTGGTGACTGTGGTGAAAGTGACTCCATGTTCCTTGACTTTGCAAAAGGTCGGCTGCAGATCAAAAGATCTTGGTTCCAGCACCCTGAGCCACATCATTGGACTTGGTACTCCAATACTGTTTGTGCAGTGAGGGGGATTGATCACATCCTCGTGAGTAGACATCAGAGGCTCTTGCAAAACTGCAGGGTCAGCAGAAGTATTCAAGGCATTATGCACATCCGAATCTGTTCCTCGCAGAGTCATCGTCAGGGCGAATGATGGAACGGTCCTTACAGATGACACTGCAGTTGTGACCCGCTGAGCTGGCTACTTTGAGCGGCTGTTTAAAGCTGATCCTCCAGCTAGAACGTTGGACATCTCTGGGTCCACAGTTCTTGAGGCTGATCCTCCAATTAGCTATGAATCATCCAATCTCATTGAGATTGCACAGGTGGTGAACCAGCTGAGGGAAGGTTGCAGGGATCTGTGGTATTCAGAGTGAATTTCTCCAGGCTGGTGGTAAGGCTGTCCTCCTGGCATTGCAAACAATCTTTGCATCCATTTAGGAGATGGGCATCTTGACAGGACTTGTCATCCCTATCTGGAAAGAAAAGGATGATCGCCTGGATTGTGGTAACTACAGGGGGATAATACTGCTCTCTGTGCCAGATAAGGTCCTTTCTAGGGTCATCCATAATAGGATCCGTGATCACTTGCTCACCTACCAGCGACTGGAACAGTCTGGTTTAACACCTAAGAAGTCTACCATCGATCATGTCCTGATACTAAGGGTTCTCAGAGAGCACTCTGATCTGGGCACTTGAGAGACTGAGCAAGGAGTCTAAGTGTCTGGGCTTGCGAGTGTCCGGGATAAAAACCAAGATCCAGGCCTTTAATGACCTCTTTGGCACAGCCATCAGCAGTGTGTCTGTCTGCGGAGAGAGTGTTGACCTTTGTTAAGAGGTTTACTTACCTCAGCAGTGATATTCATGTCTCTGGTGACTCTTCCTATGAAATCAGTAGACAGATTGGGAGGGTATGGGGGCTCATGAGGTCACTGGAAAGGGGTGTGTGGCGTTCCCGATATCTTTACATAAGGAAGAAGGTCCAAGTCTTTAGAGTCCTAGTGCTTCCTGTTTTGCTATATGGTTGGGAGACATGGACGCTATCCAGTGACCTGAGACAAAGATACAGACTTCTTCAGTACTGTGCCTCTTCAGAGAATCCTTGGGTACTGCTGGCTTGACACTGTCGAATGAGCGGTTGCTCATGGAGTCCCAAATGAGGCACATTACCTGCGACGCAATTCCCCGAGGGTGATCTGGCTCACAGGAGCCTCGCTATTCTCCAGAACTGGACCGTGTGTCTGCCTGGGGGGTGACCAACCAGGATCCCAAGCTGTTTCGTCATATGGTGGGTGTGGCAAAGCGCTGTACCAGTGCCTGCTCTCCAACCTGATCTGACCTATAAATAAAATTAACTTGACTTGACTAATAAAAGTTTGCACAAAGATGATCTGCTACTTTCTAAACTTTCTCATCTACCAGAATCTACTCCTTTTACAGGCCTGTATCTTGGTGCATTGTATATAATGAAAACCTGACCGCACTGGGCTAATTGTTTTCAGGGCGTCTCTTACTAGAGATACACTCACCTTTTGCTCATATAGCATGCGAGATAACAAAAGCCGTGCTTATTGACACAGAGTGACATCTGCCTCCAAATATCTCTCTAACTTCCTGCCTCTGGTGCTGCTTAGGACAGCTCGCTCCTGAAAATCACTTCCCATTCATGACATCGTCAGCACACTGCAAGGGAACAGGCAGCAGAAATTTTGTGTCACTGTTGCTATGGTGACCGAGTATTACTCATCCAATGTGTCAGTGAATTAACCCCGCCGTTCCTGAGCTCTGAAGACACACCGTTGGGGGTGGCAGAGGTATTATATTAAAACATACTCTGCCAGGAGAAGGACAAGATGAAGACCAGCTGGCAAGCTTAATTCCTTTTTTTCCATTTTCCTATAACTGCAGTTGGTTATTTTTAACAGTAAACCATATCAAATAAAAGCTTTCCACTATGATTCTCACAAATCTTTCTTTCTTTTTGCTGTGCTGTACTGTATCTGTGGTGATGACCAGTTTGCACTTTTGTTCGATTTGTTTCAGATTGCTAACTCCAACACAAAAAACTTCTCTGCAGAAGAAAATGGACATATTTTTTTCATAACATGAGCACTCATCTTTTTCTTGGAGGGACACAGCAGCTGCTGACTTTCATTTCAGCCAGTTCCTTCATTTGAAGTCCATCTTGAGAGCTTTTTAAGCTTTCTTTCTATAATCTCAGAAATCCTCTTGGAAGAGCAGTGGGGAGAGCAGCCAGGCTGGTTCTACTGAGCACAACTTTATAGGAACACCAGGGGGCAGACAGAAGGAGGTAACAATTAGGTTAATGGCTGCTTTGGGAAGAAGAGTGTGACTAAAGGACAATGAGTAGAAAGAAAGTGTATGACAGGGGGGAAGTGGACTTGTGGTGATGAGTCAAACAATTCATTTGAAATTAAATTCACAGTGGAACTTGGTGTTTCGCTTCACTAAAAAAATCGTGTAATTGACACAAGAAGACAGCCGTTAGGAAAATGATCCACATGAAAAATAATTTGCAGTATAATTTGTGAAACCAATGATGTTTCATGACCTGCAAAAATTTGTGTCATTGACATGAAGAAAACATTCCTGTTTGGAAACATTTACATGCTCTAATTCCATGTGTGTTTCCCAGACTTGTAGTATTTAAATAAAGATCTCTAGTGAGAGGGAAAAAAAAAATCACCAGACTCATTTCCTGTCATGTGTAGTCATTTAGTTGAGTAGTACGATGCCCACTTTGCCAAAGATAATGACAATCTAGGAAATCAAAATACTAAAGATGCATCAGAGGCAGAATTCAAACTTGAAGCTCCACAAAACTTGGACAGATCATATTCTCAACTTCCTCAATTCTCAAGAGAAGTTGCTTAGCAACATTGTGGGGTGGGCTTCCTGCTTACAGGAAGGACCCGTGTGGGTTTAGGGAGGCGATCCAGATGACTCAAAGCTTTCTTACAGGAGGGACTGGTAGTTTCTAGAAAGAAACATCACCCAGCAAGATCACAGGAACTAAACCTGTTCAGTAAGGTCTCCCTCTGGGAAGTGGTAAATGTTCTAGCCTAATGACCCTGGAGAGGGAGATTTACCTATAGTGAAAACAAAGCAGTGTGGACTGTTTGGCATTGTGTGGAAAATTTGCAGCATGTCATATTTTTGAAAGGCATCCTCTTAGGTCAGTGGTGGGCAGCGTCAGTCCTGGAGGGCAACAGTGGCTGCAGGTTTTTGTTCCAACTCAGTTTCTGGATGAGAAGTCAATTATTGCTGATGAAGCACTTATTGCTTAAGTGACATTTTTCTGCTTCATTTTAGTGGTCTCGCTTGTTAAATTTCCCCACCCTTAATCGCTTATTTCAGTCTTAAACAGCTGCATTCAGTGTTTTTAATGGCTCCTAATTAGCAGAAAGATGCAGATGACAAAGGAGCCAACAGTTCTCCATCTAACTTGTTTCAGTTTACACCTGTGTGGATTCAACATGCACTATTTGGTTTAATAAAATACTTAAGAGAAAAATGTGACAGACTGAAAATTATCCCTTTTAAAGCTTCAAAGAACCTAACATTGCAGACTAACAACACATAAAATTAAATTAGGTCTGAGACTGGCAGTCATTGGTTTCTAATTAAACAATTGGCTTGGAATGAAAACTACTTAAATCCTGTTTATGCTTTGTCATTCTTTGGTACTGCGTGTTGCTTGACGACAGAAAAAAATAATTTAAATGTAACAGAAGGATGTATCATGGCAAAATGTGAAAAATTGAAGGGGTCTGAATACTTTCTGAAGGCAATGCATAAATACTCAATTGTAATGAAAACAGAAATTATTATAGTTTGTTCTGTTCTGTGTATTGTATTGTATTGGCCCCCATCTTTTTGACACCCACTGCATGCCCAGCCTACCTGGAAAGGGGTCTATCTTTGAACTGCCTTTCCTGAGGTTTCTTCCATATTTTTCCCTACGAGGTTTTTTTTGGGAGTTTTCCTTGTCTTCTTAGAGAGTCAAGGCTGGGGGGCCATCAAGAGGCAGGGCCTGTTAAAGCCTATTGCGCCACTTCTTGTATGATATTGGGCTATATAAAAATAAATTGTATTGTATTGTATTGTATTGTATAGTTGATGATCCTTTTCCCTTGCCTCACTGGGTCAGAAATATTGAAAACGGTCAGTTGTCAGTTGAGTAACACGGAGGCGCAGTGGTGAATGCTGCCACCTCCTAGCACAGAAGTGTCGGTTCAAGTCCAGAACTATCCGCCAGGATCTGTTGGTAGATGTGCAGATTTAGGTTTATAGACAATTTTAAACTGAACGGGCAAGTAATCCAGGCCTGCTTTCTACCTTCCTGTTGGCCTCCATAACCTTTCATTAGATTCTGTCTGTGGAGCAGTCAATGCTAACCACTCCACTGCTGTGCCAAAGGTTGAATTCTGCTGCTCAATACATACATCTCAGTGCCAGAAAAATTAACATAAAATCACACGGCTAAGTTATGCATTCAATATCCATCTACAGTAGCAGTTCTTGATTTTAATTATTTCAGTAGTGCTTATAATCAACTCACGGCTTAAATGAAAAAACATCAAAGGCACGTCTCAATAAATTCACTTCACTAATTAAAGTGGGAGACGCCAATTGTGAAACTGGGCTCTTCAGAGTTTTATTGAAGAACTGAGCCATATGGAAGTTTTTTTTTATTATCGGTTCTCTTAAGAAGGCAGAAACCCCACTAGATGAGAGCACTTGAAAGATTTTTGCAGAAAGTAATAAAAATCCACCTGACCTTATAGTACAGTATTTTCCTTTTCTTTTCATTAATTTTGGCAAACTAAGTAGTGTGCCTCTATGCGACACTGATTGATCACACTGGTTACCGCTTGCAAAAAGGATTTTCTTTTCTCTCTAGTCTCTGAATTTGGCCTCATTTATCATTCAGGGTTCCATATCCAAATCTTGATTGGGGCTTTGCTTTTGTAACAGAGAAGCAATCAGTTTTATAAATGGAAAATGGTGCCTTGCTCTCTAATAGCCACTAACAAGCCCTTCACAGTGGACCTCTCAGTGACAATTGCACAACGCAGTCATTACTTTTTTAATTTCCCTTGGGTGAATATTATTGCACTCTGCATGAAAAAAAAGAAAGAGGTTCTTCACCAAAAAACTACAAAAAAAACTCTGTTTTTAGGTAGGCACTCATATTGGAAGGTACTGATTTCAGGATTTCTCTTTTCCTCTGAAGTGTTGAGTATAAGGAAGGCGTTCCATAAAATTCTCAAAATCACTTTGTTCAATAAAGTGTTGTTAGGGGCTGGAATCTGTCTAGCAGCATTGGGAACAAGACAGGAAAAAGCTCTGAGTGGGACACCATTCCATCACATTGCCTGTTCGCATACAGACGAGGCCATTTTGAAATTGACAACCTCACCTGCACTTCTTTGTCAATGTGGCACACAAAGGGAGGACGAGCATGCAGACAATGTCCAGGCATGGGTTTCAATCCCAGGACACTGGACTTCTTAGACAGCAGCACTGACAGGGTGCCATCATACTGCCCATAACATATTATTTTTAGTAGTGGTATTATCATAAAAATGCTTTTGACAAGTCTACCAGAAAGTAGTAGTAGTAGCAGCAGTAGTAGTGTTGTCACATTTAGAGAGTACAGGGAAATTATGTCTTGAATGTCAGTCCAACTTGCACCATGATAGAAAAGAATGTATTAAAACTTCATTTTATTTAATACAAAACACACATTGGCTTACCTGATGTACTTTTTCCTCTAACAATGACCCTCCTAATTGATTTACCAATGGCCATTTTTCCTCCGGTGGCAGGGAAATTGTATAGTAACCTTTCACCTTAGTGATGGTGCTGGCTGCATGGACCCCAGAGGTCTTATGCGAGGACAACTGACTGAACAGCCTCCTCCACTTTAACTTTCTTCACAGCACCTGGCAGGAAAGACTTTGAAGCAAATAAAATTGGTCCATGATTGTTTTTTTCATTGAACTGAATTTAAAGTTTGATACCAGGCCGTATAGTTACTAGGAAGGACTCTACTATATAAACACTGTGTCAAAAAGGTTTGGGGCAGCTATCCATATGCTTGAATGCGGCTGCAAAATGGTAGATTGATTGCACAATTATGTACAGTGTGACAGATGGGGGCGTTGTCGTCCCCTTGAACCCTCAGATCAGACACCAGACACCAGGTAAAAGTCCAATAATTACATTTATTTAAACTATACAGTGCACAAAGCACCCTCCACTCCACAATACTCATAAATTAATAATCAATAACAATAACAATAAATCCTCCACTCTCCCAGACGCGTTGTCACCCTTCCTCCCGACTCATCTCGCTCGTTTGGGATCTCCCACAGTCCTTTATAGATCATGACCAGGAAGTGCCTCGGATCCTTCAGTCCATGTGATTATCCAGCATTTCCAGGTCAGGTAAAAACTCCTCTTCTTCAACCCGGAAGCACGTCATTTCCTCTGTCCATGTGACTGGAATGTATTTCTGGGCTGTTGGGAAAATACAAGTCTCTGAGCTTCCCTGCAGCGTCCCATGGCAGCCCCGACGTTATCCAGCAGGGCTGTACAGGAAAATTCCAATGTCCATGATGCCCTGATGGAATTCGGGGCACCTCCATGCTGTAGGAAGGGCTCCATCTGGTGGCCTGGGGGTATTGGCCGGGATGAATGGCTGGCCATATATCACAACAAATTGGCTTGGATGAGGCAACGATGGCGGTTTTAAAGGAAGGCAGAGGAAATGATGTTGTCGGGGCTGGGACTGGAAATGACGTAACTGGGGCCAGAACTGGAAATGATGTCAACTGGGCCGGAACAGGAAGTGACATCATTGGAGCCAGGTGAAATTTCCCGTAATCGGTCTGCATTGAAAGAGAGAAAGGATTAGCACACTCTGCCACCCCCTGATCTGGTGTGAAATTATCCTCAGTTCAGCCCTTTAGCTGCCTCCCATGCACACGTGTGGGGCAACTGTTGAGCCAAAACATTCTGATCAATCCCACATGAAGCGAATGGCACTGACTGTCTCGTAGCAACGTTGTGTGTCAAGGTCAGGGACGGTAAGCTGACATTAGGCACTTGTAGTCAGTGTGTTGAGTGTAGGAGTATTGAGCAGGTGTAAAGGTCAAAAGGCCCAAATCATTATGAATGGATGGTCAGCCATGGCAAGTAACTACCAAAAGTGGAACAAGGAAGGAAAAACATCAAACTGCAGTGAAGGTGTTGTGCGGCTTAGCCACATTGGTGCCGCAGGTCATTGTAGAGTATCCCATCCAGTACTAACCAACAGAAGGGCTGCTGTGGCACAAACCGCAGTTGATTTTAATGATGGTTAAGGGAGTAATGTGACAAGACACATAGTGATGGGCCTGCAGGCATCAAAACTAGGCTTTGGATCAATGGACGGAGGATGCCTGGTCAGATGAATCCCACTTTCTGTTGCATCATGTGGACTCCTGATAATGTGTGCATATTTTATCTGGGGAACAAATGGCACCTGAATGGCTTGACTTAAACAGATTGAGAATAAGAAGTGCCGTATATACTCGTGGATAAGTTGGGACTTGATTTTACTATATAATTTCTGGCATTTTATAATGTCGGTCTTATAAGTCGAAGCACTAAACACACACTATTGGTCCAAGAGATTATGATATGCTAACGCCCACCTGACAGAGTAACCACGGAGCACATTGCCTCGTTTTTCTATGTATTGTGCCTATGTGACCACACGGTAATACCCAAACTATTCTGAAGCGACGTTTGCCGTGTTTTGTGTTTTTTGTTCTCATACCCTCATACACCTTTATCGTAAGAGCATCCCTTATCTACAATGGAGCGTTTGATCAGAAGAAAATATGAAGCTGGTTTTAAATTAAACGTCGTTGAAGTAGTAAAATAAACTGGTAACTGCACTGCTGCAACAAAATTTGACAGTCTAAGAAACTGATGAGAGATTGGAGGAGGCAAGAAGATGTAAAAAAAAAATGAAAATTTAAGTGTCTCATTTTTGAACGGGCATATAAGTCGGGGTCTGATTTTTTTTAGTGTTTCAAGACATAACTTATATGTGAATATACCCGGTAAACAGATTTTAACTCTTGTGTACTTCTTTTAAAACTGTTATGTTTAAGAAATATGAATCACAATGCGTCATAGGCCCTCCACAACCAACACCTATCAACAGGACAACAACTGATGAGCTTTTGACATCACTTGAATTGGAAACTGCTGTGTATGAAACCTCTTGAGCCATCAGAAGCCTGCCTTGGTTACATTTTCAACTACACCATATTGTTAAGTGCTGATAAAAAGTGTGTATTTTATTTAGTCTACTAACACATACAGTTGTGTTCTTTCATCGCTGTTATTTTTGAATATAACTCATTGTCACAAAATACTTAATGGACAAAAATATGATAACTAACTCTTTGAAGAAAGTACAAATTGTAAAAGGTTCCAACTTTCAAATCCCTACCTGCACCTGAATTGTACACAATGCAGACATTTTCCAACTTGAGTCATATTTGGCAGTATTCATTAGTTTGGAGGCCTCTTGTTTTATTATAGGCAATTCTCTATTCCTCTTTTTAAAAAGCACATCTTCTCAGCTCCATTTATCAAAAGAGCTCTTATATTGTTACATTTATACTCTATGCCAGTTCACCCCCTCTCCCCATGAGGAATGAGCCATGAGTATGTGAAGAAACACAGGGGTCAGAGACACCAGATGCCTCATGAATTAATGGAATGATCACAAGAAGGACACACTCTAAAAATGAACTGGAAGTCCCCAGGATTCTAATCAGTCTCGAGTGGCTGTGTGTCACACATGTGTGCCTGGAGATCACCTTCCTGGCTCTTTCAAGGTAAGCAGTACCACCCCTGAGATGAGGGTTGCCGTCGCTAACATTGTGTTCTGTCTCACATGCAGTTCCAAGAGGCTGTCCCATGAAGATGCCTAGCTCCCCCCTTAAACTTGAGATAGCCCCACCACTTCCTGTTGAGACACAATAAAAACAGAAGATGGCAGCTTATTCTGAAACCAGCTGCCAATGGAGTCATAGCATCTCCTGATACAACCGTAATACTTACTGCATTACAGTTTGCACTGCTGGCCTTACTTATGCCTGATTCTTCTTGTGTGGTTAGAAGTGCTAAATGAGTTTTGTTTGTTTTCCTTGGCTCAGTGACTACAAAAAAAATGAGGTAGCTCAGTTGGTGCACTGACTTTTTTCCTATTTCTTTCACAGCCTGACCATTGGCCACAGCCTCAAGAAAATCAATTGTCTCTTACATGTATTCATGAGGTCATTGTCTGTTACAAAGAGGGGCCAGGAATGGTGAAAGACCAGTTCACTTCGGGCCAGCATAAGGAAAAAAAAAAAATCTACCTACAAGATGGTTGCGTTCTTTGAAAAGCATTTCTGTTGTGCTACCTAAGCCTGAGTCTATGGAATAGAATTTTTGACTCTTAATTAACAGGTAGAAAATACTTTGTTAGTTGTGGTAATTATACTTCAGAGACACATGATATTCTACCTGGTGTTCCACAAGGCTCTATCCTGGGTCCTCTGCTCTTTTTGATTTACATGCTTCCATTAGGTCAGATTATCTAAAGGCATAACATGAGCTACCACAGCTATGCTGATGATACACAACTGTATATCATTAGTGACCTGATAACCCTGACTCTCTTGATTTACTGACCCAATGTCTTACTTGTGTTTCTGAATGGATGAGTAGTAATTTTCTCAAATTAAATAAGGAGAAAACAGAAATCTTAGTGATTGGCAAAAATGGATATAGTGATTGTACTAGAAATAAACTAGACAGAGGTAAATAATTTAGGGGTAGAACATTAGAACATTAGAATTATTGTTTACCAGGACAACATTTTTCACTTAAGAAATATAGCAAAAGTTAGACCCCTTATAACTTTGAAAGATGCTGAAAAATTAGTTCACGCTTTTGTTTTCATTCAGCTAGATTACTTTTACTACACTCCTCTCAGGACCACCCAAAAAAGACATCAATCGATTGCAACAAGTGCAGAATGCAGTGCTAGAATCTTAACTAGGAAAGGAAAATCCAAGCACATCTCTCCAGTTTTGATGTCACTACACTGGTTACCTGTGGCATTTAGAATTGACTCTAAAATACTGCTTATGGTTTACAAAGCCTTAAATAATCTTGCTCCATCCTATATTTCAGAATGTCTTTCACCTTACACTCCAAATTGTAACCTTAGATCTTCAAATGAGTGTCTGCTTATTATTCCAAGAGCTAAACTTAAAAGAAGTGGTGAGGCGGCCTTCTGCTGTTATGCAGCAAAAATCTGGAATAGCTTACTGATAGAAATTGGCCAGGCTAATATGGTGGAGCACTTTAAAAAACTGCTAAAAATCCATTATTTTAACATGGCTTTCTCATATCTTCATTTTAGTGTAACCCTTATATTCTGTATATGCATTTAATTATATATTTTTTTCATGGCTACACAATCCATACTAATCCCTACTTTCTTTGTTGTTCTTTTTCCGGTTTTCTGTGGTGGCGATCTGCACCACCACCACCCGATCAAAGCACCATGCAGTCCCTACATCGATGGATTGAAGGCCAGAAGTCCACATGATCATCATCATTTAGTTCTTCCACGTGAAGCCTGAAAACCATGAGGACTGATCGAGGTCATTTATGTTAATTAGAATGCCCAGTAGGCACTGGGTGGTTTTGTGGCCTTAGAACCCCTGCAGATTTTGTTTCTTTTTTTTTCTCCAGCTCTCTGGAGTTTTTTTTCTGACCTCCTGGCCTTCGACCTTACTGTATTCTTTGTTACTTAGCATTGCCTACTCTTATTTTTATATTTTTCTTTCTTCATTGTAAAACAATTTGAGGTACATCATTTGTATGAAAATGTAATATATAAATAAATGTTGTTGTTGTTGTTGCTATAATGGACAACATAATTAAAAATAAATGAGAAGACAACATGAAAACAGACAACCTGAAGAAACTGTAGAATGATTAAGGACACTAAAACTTCTGCTATAAAATCAAACTTATTATTCTTGTGAACCAAGACTTCATTGCAAATAATCCTAAGAAATCTAGGTGACATGTTGGCATCATGACCATGATATGACCAAAATGTGGTTCCATGCCTCTATCACACTGGACTAATAGAGGGTGTCCTTTATACCCCATCTGGAGTATGGGGTGGCCCTGTGAAGTTATAAGACCATCAGAACATATACATCAGCAGCTCCTGGTGGCATCTCTCTCTCATCCTCTCTGCTTCTGGGTAGCTGAGTGTCTTATGAAGCCAGCATGGTTCCAGGTATGACTTGTCAGCTTGCAGGCCTTTCACTGTGGCCCTGTCATCCTCATTTGGCGCCCTCTGAGAATGTGTTGGGCTATCCACCCTCTGCTGAAAGCCCTGATAAGGGTAATATCTTCTCAGAATGCTCCCTTTCTATTTCACAATATCAATTTTAATAATATGCTTTACTTTAACAAGACCTCTGTCTCCATAGTAGTAGGAGGTGCACTACTTCTTTAAGTGCAGGATGTCCCTTCTTCCTCTATTTCTCACTTGCTAGATATTTATTGGTCTTTGCTGTCGCTATTGCCAGCTGTCCCAGGCATTCCAGTGTCAAACAGGTCCCCTCCCTGGATATCCAATGTAGGGCAGTGTTCAGTTCTGTACTAGCTTGTTGTCATTTCATTCCATCTTCACATTATCAATCCTAAACCATGTTTGATGCATTTTGAATTGTTTCAGCACCTTCCTCGTGCTGTCTTTTTGTTCCATTGTCTCACAGTCCATTAACATGAAAATGCAGAGCATTTACAAGAGTTGCTGAAGCTGCAACCTGCCATGGCTTCAATAAATGGACATTGTTGAAAAAGCAGAGCACATGGGCTGGGCAGTGGAGTACAGCAGCTTCAGTTATATAAAATGAGGCAATTAAAAGGGCATTATCTGTTTTCCAGTGACTAATGGACCTTTCTGAGGTCTGCCAAAGCAACTCCAGCTCTGTACGCTGGTACAAAACATTAAACAAGGAAAGTGGGTGGGTGTCAGTGGCAACTGAAGGATAGTAGCTAATGTCTGAGGTGACATTCTGTACCTGTGGTTGGTCATCCAGAGGCGTATGTACAAACATCCATCATAATGACCACTGTCTCCCTGATGCATTCATTATTCTCAAAAGGCACGCAGTGGAAAAGACGTTTGCACAAACAAAGTCTAGACAAACACAACATTTACCAGAAAACATTAATCATATTTGTTTGAGCAGCTTTTCTAAATAAACATCTTACTGCTTACTCATTGCAAAGAGCACCAAGATGAACACGCAAAATCTGCAGTTCAACCCCTTTGTTTACTCAGATGTATTTACACCGATTAGCCACAACATTACCATGGAATAGTGAAGTGAATCACATTGATTATCTTGTTACAGTGGCACCTGTCAAAAGGTGGGATATATTAGGCAAAAAGTGAACAGTCAGTTCTTAGAGGTGACGTTTTGGAAGCGGGAAAAAATGGGTAAGCATAAGGATCTGAGTGACTTTGATAAGAGTCAAATTGTGATGGCTAGATGATTGGGTCAGAGGATCTCCAAAATGGGAGGTCTTGGGGGATCTTCCCATTTTGCAATGGTTAGTACCTTCCAAAAGTGGTCTAAGGAAGGATACCCAGTGAAGCGGCAACAGGGTCATGAGTGTCCAAAGATAATTTATGTGTGTGAGAAGAGAAAGCCAGTCCAGCTGGTTTGATCCAAGAGAAGAGTTACTGTAGCACAAATTGCTGAAAAACTTCACGCTGGCCATGAGGGAGGAGTGTCAGAACACACAGTGCATTGTGGATTACTGCAGACCATTCAGAGTGCTCATGCTGATCCTTTACCAATGCCATAAGCACCTACAATGGGCACATGAGTGTCAGAACTAGACAATGGAGCAATGGAAGAAGGTGGCCTAGTCTGATGAATCACATTTTCTTTTAGATCATGTAGATGGCCAGGTGCATGGGTATTGTTTATCTGGGGGAGAGAATGCAGTAGGATCCACTATGGGAAGAAGGTAAGCGAGCAGAAACAGTCTGTTGCTCAGGGTAATGTTCTGCTGGGAAACCTTGGGTCCAGGCCTTCATATGGCTGTTACTTTGACACATACCACCCACCTAAAGATTTTCGCAGACCGCATACTATGCAGGGTAATATGACTTGCAACACTGCAGAAATTGGTCTCAAATAGTTTGAGGAACATGACAAAGACTTCAAGGTGTTCACTTGGTCTCCAAATTCCCCAGATCTCAGTCTGATGAAGCATCTGTAAGATGTCCTGAAAAACATGTCTGATCAATGGTGGCTCCACCTTGCAACTTACAGGATATAAAGGATCTACTTCTAATGACTTGGTGCCAGATACAACAGGACACCATCAGAGATCTTGTGAAGACTATGGCTCAACAACTCAGAGCTGTTTTGATGGTAGGAGAGTACCTACAACATACTAGACTTGTGGTTTAATTGTTGTGGCTGACCTGTGTTCTGTTCAGTTATAACAAAATTAGGCTGCTCCTCAAACTTGATGCTCAAAGTAAACTTTTTTGGTCTTTTGGCCATGAAGAACACCTTGAAAACAACAAACGTGAGTACCCATGAGCTGGAATTATCTCTTACACCTCCCACTCTGCACACACCCATACATACATACTCAGGTCACATTTCTCTTTCCTTCTCTCTGTTTCTCTGTCTAGTGGACTGATAGATGACTCTCTTCAGTCACCTAACTTCAGGCTACTCACTCTCTTCTTCATCTACTATAAGCACTTCTGTTTTATTTATCAGCATCAACTACCTTTAAAAACATCGTAGAAAACTACATGGGAATTGTTATGGAAACTGTACAGGTGCCCAATGATTGTTGTGAGCAGAGAATTAACTTAACAGTGATCCAAGATACAAAAAGCAAAAAGTCTAAACCAGGAATACAGAAAATCAAAATGAACAAAACCAAAGGGCAAGGAGAAGGACATTACTCAAATGGCAGAACCAAAGTTAAAGCCAGAGAAACCTAACATTAAGGCCTACTTGTAAAATAAGATAACTAATAGTAAAAATGTAATTGTCACGATTATCCATGAGGGACACCAAAGTTGATGCATGAGGCCATATTTATACCAGAACTAGTGGTGACGTGAATTAAGCTCTATTCAGATGGGATAAGCTTTCAAGACATATTTCTGTAAAGTCACTGTCACCACAAAACATTGGTAATTTTTTTACCATGGACTTGCATAGGATAAGATATGCCTGGAAAATGTAGAGTTTAGACATGATTTCTACGGTCATGCAATGTTGTCACCTGAAAACAGACGCATGCATTGTATCTACATAACTATTGCTCCTCCTCATAACAAGATAAGAATCAGAGCGGCAACCAGCTTCTTTGTCCCGCAAGCTGTCCAGTTGACAGAGGCAGCATGAATCAGTCATGTGTGTCACACAGAGTGCGGACAAGGTATTCAATTGCCTCCTACGGAAACCTCAAAAATCCAAAAATGCAGTTTTCACAGAAAATGACAAAATTTTACCGACATCGACACCGAGTCGTTTAACCTGGGGTTGTTTTCTTATGCATTTTCTATAGAAGGTAAAAGGCTCTGTAATCTTTCCTGAGACATGAACGCACAATCCATAAATAGTTACTGACATGAGTTATTCGGATGGGACTAAAATTACAGAAGTCCTCCAGTTAAAACTACTTTACGCCATCTCTTGGTGTAAAACTAATCCTGTCCGAAAAGGGCTTTTGACTCTCATAATAACAGCAGAAGAAACGTGATCATGCACGAACAGTATAGTGTCAGGTAAATAAAATGATGATGGTAAAACAAATAACACACACACAATGAAACTGAGAGTGAAAACTAAGGTCAGAAATGGTTTTCCTAAGTGTAAAAAACCCGAAACTAGACAAAAACACACATAATAAAAGTGAACATATACTACAAGACTAATCTTTCAAGAAAGCTAACACAATCTTATTGAAAAAGACTTCAATCAGCCCAAACACTTTTAGTCAGTCAGTGTGATATTCATTGTTTTTATGTTATATCTAAAACAACACTAAAGTCATTCATCTTCAGCCAATCAGCTCTTAAATTAGCCTACGACATCGTAAAATAAGGGAATTTATCTATGGAGGCAATTCCTTTTTAAATTATGATTTGTATTTAGCGTACTTGTCCTGTTTGTATTTATTAATTTGTTTTCTTGTTAGTGATAATACGGGTGCCAGTTTCAGAAGTCTGAAGACATCTGATGTCATGGCTGCCAGGTTATTTATGACTGGCTTACAGTTCATTTGGCATTATTTTTTTTAACAAAAAGACTTGTTAAAGACAGTCATTTATTTTGCAGTTTTCTCATTTCAACATTATTGTCAAAATTACTAGATTTCTAGACTTTTACACTAAATAATAACTTATGATTTGATTTGCCCTTTGGTTCTTACGATGAAGTGATATTTTGGACATAAGCTGACAAATATTTTGCATGTCTTTATTTTGTAAGCTAAACATACCAATTGCACTATTAG
Source organism: Polypterus senegalus (assembly GCF_016835505.1). NCBI lineage: Eukaryota > Metazoa > Chordata > Cladistia > Polypteriformes > Polypteridae > Polypterus > Polypterus senegalus. Next base: position 27,470,288 of record NC_053157.1, read on the forward strand.
AGCTTCATTAGGCTTGTTGTACTTTCATGTCTAACTAACAGACCCTTAGGACTTCAGGACTGACTCAGGATGTGAAGTTTCCCACAGGTCTGGGGGAGGAGGTGTCCCAAACTGGTTTGGCAAGGGGGATTCAACGCAGGACGTTTCTATAAACCAACCCACGCAGGATGGCCAGAAAACTACCTACAGTAGCTGGCAAGCTTCAGCTAAAAAAATGGTATCCACTACTTGAGGGCGTGTGTGAAAAGGCATTGCAAGCAGCCATTGGTCTGCAGTATGGCTTTTTGGGAACAGTTTTAAATCAGAGGCCATTCTGTACCACAACGCCTCATTGATCTAAGGATTTGAACAGGAATGGATAAAGCTGGTCACTTTGCTCCTCCCTCCCTCTCTCTCTCACACGCCATGGCCATGAAGAGAGCACAATGAAGAGCACAACTCGGCAGCCATATTGAGATAAGCATGAATGAAATGAAAGATATGATTTGACTTGACCAGAGATATTTGAGTAAGTACAGGTCTGTATGCCTTCTGAAACTACACATCTAACATTTATCAGGTTGTATGGCTTCCAGTTTTCATATTGTCACACACGTTCACATGGGAGACATCTAAAAGGCCTAAATGACAGTAATTCCATGCCAGACCAGGGGGTGGCAGAGTGCATTAACTCTTTTTCTCAGTTATCTGCAGACCAGTTACAAGAGATTCTGCCTGACCCCAATGACACCACTTGGATGGCCATGCCATGGATGACGCCACTTCCGGTCCAGGGCCCAATAACACTACTTCCGGTTCCAGCCCTCTTGATGACATCACTTCCTCCGCTTGTCCTTAAAACCACCATCTTTGTGACAAGCAAATCAGTTCTGTTCTGGACTCTGATCTGTACACTTCAGTACACTTGTTCAATTAATTTGCCCAATACGTCTCTGCTTTGGTTTCTTCACTGGCTTCCTGTTGCTGTAAGGACCCAGTTCAAAACTCTTGTCTTGACCTACAGTTCTCTGAATGGCTCTGCTCGTCGATATCTCCAGTTTTTGGGTATCCCTTCAGGACATATCTGTTCTGCACCTGCTTGCCTGCTGACCGCCAGTAGTGATAAGACTGGATAATGTTTCTCTATTCTATGGAATGAACTCCCTTTGGCTATTTGAACTGCATCCAGTTTATGGATGTTTAGGTGTCTTTAAAAATGTACATTTTCATTAAAGATTTTGGAACTGCTTAGTGTCTCTTCTACAGGATAGCTGCTGATATACTGACAAATAACTTTAGGAGCGTTAGTTGCATCCTAGTCTAGTTGCAGGGAAAATCGTACAGTAGTTGTACAACTCCCTCTTGCTCAGTTTTTATCTTGTTCTCTGTTGTACCTTCTAATCCTTCTTGTTTTTATTTTAACTTGCTTTGGAAGTTGCTTTGATAAAGGTGTCTGCTAAATACACATATAAACAATAATAACACATTTATTTTTTAAGTTGTAAAAGGGTAAAGCACTTAGAGTTGACCACGAACGTTTCCTAATGTAAAGGCGCTTTCATGCTGATCATAAAGCACTGGAGTTTCAAATGCAGCTGTTTCTTGCTTCAAAGTTCTTCAATGCCTGTTAGGGGTATCTCATTCTTATCATACTACAAGACCACGTGTATGTGTCCTCTCTTTTCACAAAGAGTTAAGCAGATGTACTTCTGTAGTATGAATGAATGGAAATGAATTGTATCTTTGACATCAATGCTCTTCCTCTTCCTCTTCTGATTATGGCTCTTTAACAATGCTGCCCTTTCAATCGATTTTTGAGTTTCTTGGAAAAGAAAAACTGGAATTCCTATAACGGATTTTCACTCCAATCAGGCAGTGATTTACCAAGAATGAGCCTCTTCTACTGAACTTCCCTATAATTTCAAATGAAACCCTTGCCAACACAATAAACATGCCCTCGGTTTTCTTAGTATTAACTTTACATTTCAGTATCATTTACTTCCTGCTATTTAACACTCCAGGGATTATCATTTATAAAATGTTGTGTGGATTTCAGCAGGAAAATATACAAACACCAAAAACAGGAAAATACACGTCATGTAAAAATGTAATTTATAAAACCTGGCATATGCAAATTTCTATGCAATTGACCCTTTATTGATCACAGTCACCTGGTAAATGTGCGTACGCGAATGCACATCAAACGCTGGTCTGAAACATCTAAATATGGAGCATGCTAATTAACCTCATACATATTCAATTACTATTTGCAGAACTTCATTGGCTGGTCGAGCAGCCTCCCACCTGACAAACAGAGGTCGCGACCCCTGCAATCAAGAGTATTTATCGACACACTGCAACTGAAAATGTAAGATCATGTGTCACATTATAGCTCTTCTCCTGTATGCTCTGGGCGTCAGGGAAAAGCATAAGGTGCCAACATCTCAGCAGGTAGGTACTATTACCTGGCACATGTAATGAACGATTGCTGTTACAATGAATAGTACAGGCAAAATGAAACACAAAGGGTTCAGCCACTGACCATACCAATAAGCCACCAGCCACCACATATGATACTGTCACAGGCCACTGAGCCACAGTGTTTGTCAGTCTCTTCTTGGCATCGCAGATGACCTGAGTGCTAATGGAATGTCACTGTTCAGATTTAAGAAAAGCAGTGTCATTATTGATAGATGTCCTTGTTGCAATATGAACGCTCCAATTATGTTAAGAGAACTGGGCATTGCTGCATATTGCTTTTTTATGTTGGGAAAACAGGTTATGTTGTATGTATGTGCACCCGCACCATACAGAAACTGAATGTAGGGTCTCACCATTTGGATAATGGTTTACAGCACAGTGGCATGATGGATTAAAGCTTAGCTGAGATATTCTTGACCAATTGGTCAGTTCCCTAAGAAGTAACAACATGTTGCCAATATAAAGTGAAAAAACACACAAAAAAGTGCAAATATGTAACATTGTCTTTCTTAAAAGGAAACTAAAATACAGTTTACACATTATAATTATCTTTTTTGAGGTGTAATATGTTTGTCACATCAATGCACATTCTAATAACTGTTAGGCAATTTGTTTTTTTATACGCATTAGGTGGTTTGCCTGCTTTTCTCTATTTGATTAACGGTGTCGTCATTTCTCAGTTTATCGAAAATGTTTCATATGGAGTTGTTGTAAATATATACTGTATATATCTTTTATAAATCTCAATTTTTGCTTGAAAAGCTGAGTGTGCACATTACGAGCCTCTTTTTGTGAATATAAATCCAACCCCATGTTTTAGTAGTAAAGAAAACAGTCAAGGAGGAAGTGAAGTACATCAAGAATAATAAAGGAAATTAAAAATTCAGACAGTGAATAGCAGATACTCTAAATTCACATTTTTCTGAGGTCTTCAGATGTGGGGTAGCAGATAACCTCCCACCGCTAAAAGGGTCTACTAAGAAGGTCCTGAGTGATTTAGAAAATGTAGAGGGAGAAGTGCTACTCAGATTAAATAGACTGAAATCAAACAAATCACCAGGACCAGATAACAGTTAAACCAGTTAGTGAGATCATATTGTAATAAATAATCTCACTCTCGAAACTTCACAAAAAGTCGGGGAAATTGTCCCGTATAATGTCCGTCGGATGTGAGGAAAAAATGAATGAAATATGATCAAAAACCAAAGCATTTGACAGAACACAGTGTTGAAATGAGGATTTATATACACAAAATGGTGACAGGATGTGATTCGGCAGGAAGTGACATCAATACAGAAAGGCGGAAGTGATATCATCATGGTGGGACCAGAAGTGATGTCATCCACGGGAGCCGGAAGTGGGATTGGTGTGGAGTTGCCATTTTGAGAAACCAGAAGTACTGAAGGGAAGTGCATGGGATTGTTATTTTTCTTCTTTGGGTCTGTTAAGAGAGAGAGAGAGGCGTTATTACCCAAAATCAACCTTTCATCTCGTGGCAGATCACTCACCTTAGGACTTGTTGGCTGGCTCCTAAGCTCACATGTGTGACAATATATAAACCCTTGACACATATTTTTAGGATGTCACTGTGCACTGGAGAAATTCTGAAGGACTGGAAAATGGCAAATATTATCCCGTGATGTAAAAAGGGTGACCGAGCAGATTCAAGTTAATATAGGCCAGTAAGCTTAACGTGCATCACAGGTAAATTAATGGAAGGAATTATTAAGGGTAAGATTGAGCAACACCTGGCAAGTACAGGAGTTTGACTGAACAGTCAGCATGGGTTCAAAAGAGGCAGTTATGATTCCATTGAAAGCATCTTTAAACACTGGCCATCAAGTGCTGAACAATTTACCGACGTCCCGTGCTGTAAAGAATTTCAAGCCAGTATGGTGATGTTATTCGTGTTTATGATGTTGCATATACCAGATGAATTAATTTTTATTAATTTTGCAAATTCACGTTAGATATCTGGAAGATGAATACCACTGCCGTGGACTGAAATACGCAGGTGCCGTTTTGATCCCTGTACACTGGTGGACCTGAGTGGGCGAGAAGAAGCACAGCACCTCACCAGTGTCTCCATGTATACCCATTGACTATAGACAAGAATTTGAACTTAATGCATGTGTGCTGCTACAGGGAGCCAAAGTAGCAACCTGAATGGAGGAGTGACATGTGCCTGTCTCGGCTGGTTCAATGCAAGATGGGCTGCTGCATTTTGTAATATCCGCATTGGCTTGATGTAATATGATGGTCCTCTTGCTAGCAATGAACTGCAGTAATCCAGATGTGACAAAACGCAAAGCCTGGTCCAGTGGTTGTGCTGCATACTCAGTCAGATAAGGTCTGAATGAGAGACAGTTGGAATATATTCAGAGGAAGATAGCTGCTTATAAAATCACCACCCCAAGTTTGCAGAATGACTGGGCAGATGTTAGTGATAATGAACAAGACTGTACAGTACAGTGGCTGGCTGGGATAACAAGTAGCTCTGTCTTTACCAGGTTGAGCTGTAGATGGTGGTCCTTCATCCAGGTGGAAATATCAGTAAGACATACAGAGACTATAGCCAATACCATGTTGTCTTCAGGAGCGAATGACAAGTACTGCTGTGTATTGTCAGCACAGCACTGAATTGAGTAACCCTGGGATCAGATGATAGGGCCCATTGAGGTGGTGAAGACAGAGAAGAGTGGAGGACCCAGCACCCATCATTGGGGCACCCCTGTATATGTCTAATGCACCCTTGACATTTCTCCTCACCAGGACTGCTTATAGCAGCCACTTTTTCCCAGAAAAAATAATAAATCAAATTAATAAAAGAAGCAGTAAAAGATAAAATCCCTCTAAATTCAAATTGATACATAACACGGTTTTGATTAGAACAAGCCCTTTTATGGGATGGCTGTTCATTCCCTCTTAATCTAACATTTGCCAAACATGGACAAATTTGTCGACTATTGGTAACCCACCCTGAATTAAGCACACAGTACATCACAGGTAAAAAGATTTCAAATCTTTAGTGTCAGGGTTCATGTTTTATGTTTCATTTGTTCATTTTTGATTCTTTGATTTATGTTGTTTATGTAAATGTGCGTCAGCTGCTTTTGTTATGTTCCATGTGTTTTGTGGGTGGTCCTCCAGGCCACCTGCCAATCAGCTACAGGAACTGACCTCCACCCTATAAATCCAGAATTCCTGGCAGTTCATTTCAAATTTGTGTTTCTTAGTTTAGTTCTGTGCCTCTGTGAGTCATTTGATTTTTAGCCATTTTCTACTCTGGGGTTTGTCAGGGGTGTGTTCTGCTCCTACTCTGTTCAATGCTTGTATGAACTGGGTTTTGGGCAAGGTCATGGGGTCAGTGCCTGTGGGGCATCTGTTGGTAAAGAAAGATTCACAGATCTTGACTTTCCTGATGATGCTGTGATCTTTGCGGAGTCGATGGAGACTCTGATCGGGGCTCTCAAGAGACTGAGTGAAGAGTCTGAGTGTCCTGGATAAAAACCAAGATCCAGGCCTTTAATGACCTCTTGAGCACAGCCATCAGCAGTGTGTCTGTCTGCGGAGAGAGTATTGACCTTATCGAGAGGTTTACTTACCTTGGCAGTGACATTCATGTCTCTGGTGACTCTTCCTATGAAGTCAGTAGACGGATTGAGAGAGCATGGAGGATCATGAGATTGCTAGAAAGTGGTGTGTGGAGCTCCCAATATCTATGTAATAGGATGAAGGTCCAAGTCTTTAGAGTCCTGGTGCTATCTGACTTGCTATATGGTTGTGAGACATGAACACTCTCCAGTGACCTGAGACAAAGACTGAACTCCTTTGGTACTGTGTCTCTTTGGAGAATACTTGGGTACCGTTGGTTTGACTTTGTGTTTGCTCATGGAGTCCTGAATGAGGCACTTTACCTGCATTGTGAGGAAGCGTCAGTTACGGTCATGTGGCGCGTTTCCCCAAAGGTGATCCAGCTCGTAGGATTCTCATTGTTGGGGAACCGAGTGGCTGGACCAGGCCAAGGGGTCGCCCACGTAACACCTGGCTGCAGCAGATAGACAGTCATTTCCGGAGGGTGATACTGGACCGCATGTCTGCCTAGGGGGTTGCCAACTGGAATCCTGAGTTGTTTTGTCATGGGGTGGGTGCGACAACGTGCTGTACCATTGCATGCTCTCCAACTTGAGTTGACTTGACATGTTTTGACGGTGCCATTTGATTGTTAGTCAGGACTTGTTTGCCTTAGATTGCTCTTGCTGGCAACTCATTTTTGCCTTTTGTGCTCTACAAAGTTTCATGTATTTACAGAGCTTTTTGTGGAAAAAAAGTTTTTATTTTATAAAGATTCAATGTTATTTTTACACTTATTTCTAGCCAGGGTTTGACGGTATATCCCCCATTATTGGAAGTGTTTGGGACTATGTGCTTTGGAACTCATTAGGACTTACAGTATGTGCTTTGGGACTGCTGAGATCACAAATTTTGGGGCCTGAGGAAAAGTGGAGTATTTAAGTGTGCGGCCGACAATGGGACTGCTAGTCTGAGGGGACTTGACAACTGCCTTGCATGATTATGTTGACTTGCGGATTTCGTATTAAATGACTAGGAATTACAGGGGGTGATTCCATGCAGCCTTCTCAGCACAGATTTCAGAAGTATCACACTATTTGGCTGACGATTTCAAATCATACTTATTTCTGTAATACTTTATGGGATCAGTTGTACTGTGTTCATAAGAATGAAATTATGAACACTTTGAAACCACTTTAGTTTTTGTTTTTTTTTGTGTTATGACCCACCAGTACAAGAAAAAAACCCATACGATATACCGTTTGACTTGTTTTGATGTCTAGAAGATGACAAGCTTTTTGTGTTACCCTTATTTTTGGCTCCCTAGACCTAAGATTTAAGTTTTTAAGCCATATTTTGCACAGGAAATTACACCCTTATGCTAAAGAGAAAACCAATAGGTGTCTTCAGCAAAAATGATTGGAAGACCTTGAAGTTGTGCAGGCCCCATCAACTAAAAATAAAATGAGTTTTTGAATGCTGTGTTATGCTACATATTGTATTCTAAAAACTATTGTTAATAAAAAAGAGGAGATGTTTCTCAGATTTTACAAATTTAATTAAACTGTGGTGACTGCCACATTACTTCTTCTGTTCATCCCTTTTAACCTCAAGAGCGTTGGCTTTTACATCTGATGCTAATTTAACACACACACACACACACACACCAGTCAGGCAGGCAGGAAGTAACACAATGCGAGTCATTCAAGTTATTCACACTCTTATTGTGACTATTTGCTACTCCACATTTCTCAGCCACAACGGGAAATACCAAGCAGTGCCCGCTATCTGGCAGCAGGCAGGCTGTGCGGTTTAAAAAGAAACTGGAAGTTCATCTGGCTTGACTCATTTATGGAAGTCAGCTGCCTTGATTGATGTCACTGAGGCATGTGGGACTTGTTCAATGCGACTCCAGATGGTTGGATGAAATTCATAGTCACAAACAGTTCAAAAAAGAGGTGGCTTCCCTGTAAATACTGAATACTTAGCGTGTCCTAAAATAAGCTAATCATCATTTGGAAAACAAGAATATTAGTGGTAGAGAAATAAGTAAAGAGCTAAATAAAACACCAAATGAAGGATTCACATCAGAACAGTAGATGCTAAGTGTAAAGTAAGTGCCAGTTTTGTTTAAGATATTTCACTTAGACCATAGCCCAATGGTTATTGTTATATTAAAACTTTTGAAAACTCTTAATTTCTGCCTCCTTCATATATTCAAATGATCAGCCCTTACTTGGTTCAGGAATGCTCTCTTGACAGTACTTGAAACTGAACATAATATCTATGCACCCAATGCCAATAATTGACAAAAACGACAAATTAACCAATTTGAAAACTAAATCTACAACACAATAAAGGATGCAGATAGAAAGTGAAAACGACAAATTAACCAATTTGAAAACTAAATCTACAACACAATAAAGGATGCAGATAGAAAGTGCAGAGGGGGTCTGAATACTTTCGCTGCACCGCAACTTCTTCAAAATTCTGTTGCCAGGATAATAACCTGCTGTTCTAAAAACACTGAACATATTACACCTATTCTCTCTCAACTTCACTGGCTCCCTGTTCACTACTGAATACAATACAAAATACTGCTCTTAACATTAAAGCTCTCCATTGTCTTGCCCCCCCCACCCCCACCTCACTGATCCCCTACAGACTGACACTCGTCTCGCTCACTCAGATCTTCATCTGCAGCTCCACTTTCTGTACCACACATCAAACTCTGTCCTATGGGAGCTCGAGCGTCTCTCCTAGTGCTCCTCAACTCAGGAATTCTCTTCCCTTTCATATACGTCAGCTCCATTCAATAACACATTTTAAAACTGCCCTCTAAACTTATCTTTTCAAACTGGCATACCAATTGTGAATTTTGCACTGATACTGCCTGTTATCTTTGTTTGTTTGCTAATTATTGCTTTTTGATTTATCATTCTCTTTGTTTTTATTTTAATAATGTTTTTATTTCATTGTGAGGAAACCTTGAGTGCTAAGAAAGGCACCTATTAAATACAATGTATTATTATTATTATTATTCATGTTTATAAGATCTTTGTCATGTATTCCTTACCAAGTAGTTCAGATGTTAGAATCTTTTCCAATTTTAATCTGCTGTCTCCATGTGGTTTTTGTTCTTGTTTATGCATATACAGTACTGGCTGTGCTACCTGTTGTGGACCCCCAGGCCACCCCAACCCCGCCACAGACAGGCAGAGACGTGAGTTCCAGCACAGCTCACAATTTATTTCTATGGGGAAATGCTTTTGTCTCATCTACCCAACAGCAACAAAGTGCAAACAAAGCACCAAAGCACAGTTCTCTTCTTCTTCTTCTTCTTCTTTATCTTCTCCTCTTTCTCGCTCTCTCTCTTTGTCTATCCTTATGCCTCTACTCAAGCATGTCTTACAGGACAATCATCAGTGAAGTGCTCAGAACAAAATACAAATGAGTTACAATTCCTAGATTACCAAACATGTGTAATTAGAATAAAGCACACAGAACCTGCAAAAAAGAGTTGGGGAATTTCCCCACGTAATAGCAGCAAAATTGGGTCCATATTGTGTGAAAAAAACCCAAACAGCTGACAAATTACAGGAACTGAATGATCGTTTTTATACAAAATGGCTGCAGGAAATGAGCTGGCAGGAAATTATTAAAAAACAGAAGTGACATTAATGGAAGTCGGAAGTGACCTCAGCTTGATAAGCCAGAAGTGACATCATCACAATGAACCAGAAGTGACATCATCAAGGGTGGACTGGAAAAAGTGACATCATCACGATGAGCCAGAAGTGACATCATCACAATAAGCCGGAAGAGATGTCATCAAAGATGGACCGGATGTGACGTCATCCTTTGGAGCCGGAGGTGACATCATTACAGATGTTGTGGTCTCTATGGAAGTACAGGAAGCACTGATACAGGAAGTGTTGTCTGTGAGTGAGTGTTTTTATTGTTTATCTTCTTTTGTTCTGTAGAGACGAAGAGAGAGACATCAGTACTCCAAATCAACCCCTTATCTTGTGTTATATCTCTCACCTCAGGGCTTGTTGACCGCCTCCTATCTATCTATCTATCTATCTATCTATCTATCTATCTATCTATCTATCTATCTATCTATCTATCTATCTAATCACACGTGTGTGACACATGATAGTCTTTAAACGCTTCTTAAACACATTCAGGATGGACAATTTTGAATAGAGGTGGGCAGCTCATTCCACCAGTAGGGGCTAAACATGAAAAAGTCTGGGCTGAGACTTGAAACCACGCAGAGGTTGCAACAGAGAAGGATATCACAAGGGTCTCCATTTCATAGGTGTTGATCCATTGACTGCTCTGTAGACAAGTGTCATGGCTTTGAACTCAATATGTGCTGCTACAATAGTGATTTGAAGAGACGAAAGACATGTGTCCGTCTCAGCTGGTTGAATGCCATTGCATTTTAAATCATCTGCAGAAGCTTTGTGACATATGCTGGTTACTCCTGAGAGTTGCAGTGCTCTGTACTGGTATTGCTTAACCTTAGATTAGCTTTTCATACTGTTGACCATAACATCCTTTGAGACAGGTTAGCCCACTCTGCAGGTACCACTGGCTCAGCTTTAACCTGGTTTTCATCTTATTTAAGGCGTTTTCCAGTTTGTGTGGATGAGGTCACGTCAGTCAGTGCTTTGCAGTTTTATGGTGTGCCTCAGGGCTCTGGCCTTGGGCTTACTCTTTTTTTTGCTAAATATTCTATTATCAATTCTTTGAAGGATATTGCTTATAATTTTTATGCCAATTTTATTTCTTATCATTCTATGCCATCCAGCTCTATTGTTCTTTTATAAGACAACATCTATATAAGTTTGCTTTTCTTGTTGATTGTCGGAAAGAGATTAATAAATGGCTTTTAGGCAACAACTTAAAGCTTCTAATTTTTGCCCCTCCTGACCTATACATGGCAATTAGACAAAAGCTTTTGTCACCTTCTAGCTTCTCCCTGGTCTCACTACACAACCTAGGTGTTGTTTCAGTGGTGTAGCTAGCTTGTAGCGCCCTGAGGTGGGCCCTTCCTGTCTAGCATAACTGTTAGTAATTTATTCACAGCTAGATCCTTGGGGCTGGCTGGACAGTGATATCTGCGACCTTGACACTATCAGACTGGTGAGAAACAAACCGGCTCTCCAAATGGAATTTGTAATAACTTTTTTAATCGCTTTATAACAGCAGCTGTAAGTTAGCAAACATAAGATAAATTGTGGGAATGGAATGTGGGAGGGTGGGTAGTAGTAGTAGTACATAAATATATGTAAGATGTGTTATTGTTTCCAAGACAACTTTGCGAAGAAAGATGTTTAAAATGTAATGTAAGCTAGAAAGCAACAATTTCAGTTTGTAACAAATTAAAACAACAACAATGGCTGACAGGATACTACTACACCATTAACCAGTTTTACACAAGTTCTAAAAAATGGACATCATAAAGTGAGGTGTCAATGGTTCAAAGAAATTTGCCTTGTTGGTATGAAATTGCCTGGTCATATATATTGCTTGTTTGTCTTTAGTAATTTCTCCATTTTAACAGTTTTAACAAATAGCACCTGATCTGTAGCCATTGTATCGGTACTTCCAGCCTCAGTAGTTGCAACCATTTCACTCACTGCACTGTTTGCATAACCTGCTTGCTGCCATTGCGACGATTCACCAGCATCAGCATTCTCCGTTTTTACCGCTGGCCCTTGCTCAGTTTTGAGAAATGTAGAAATCTCGGTTAGCTTAGTGTTTTTCAATTCCTGCTGCAGGCGTGCCTTACGTTTAGCAGCACCACTCTTAGAATATTTGCCGGATCCGCTGCTACTGGCCGACATGGTGTTGTATGGTGAGAGTATAAAAAGCGTCAAATTTTTCAAATATTTGGTGTTTGCAGACTAAGAGGGACCATAACTTAACAACAGAAATAGTTATGATTTACCGTTTATGAGTTTGAAGTTCAAAAACTGTTGACATCAAATCAAAGTACAAAAGTAACAAGTATTTATGATAACAATGTATATTTACATTATTAATGTGACGTCCTTCAAAACTTCTTCCTTTCATGTCCGCTATGGCACACCAAAGGTCGCCACATTTGGGAATGTGCACTTCTCCGTATGGCAGACTAGAACGTGTTGTGCCTCAGATTGGGCTCCAAGCCTTCAAACTCTTGAAGTCTAAATTTATGTAAACTCTAGGCCTGCCAAATACGTAATATCATCGTGGATTGGATTAGATTTGCCTGGTGATGGTGCAAACTTGTCACTGAAACTCTGAATTTTTAATGCAATGAAATGTGCAATTGATTTAAGTTATTCAATTAAAAAAAAAATCTTTACGTCCCCCCAAGTAGCCCCCAAACTTGTAGGCCCTTATGCTTTGCACAATCTGCACAATCCATTTCTATACCATAGTGTTGTTTTTGATCAGTCCCTAAATTTTGATGCCCACGTGAGTTTCCTTAGTCGCTCCTGCTTTTATCATTAGAGAGTCTTTCCAAGTTAAGGACTGGTGATTCTAAGGCTGAGATGGAACTGCTTATTCAAGTTTTTATCTCATCACGCATTGATTTTTGTGATTCTCTTTTTACCTGTCTAAGCAAGTCTGGTTTAACTTGCCTTCAGACCATTCAAAACGTAGTTGCCAGGCTTTTAGAACACTCCCGTAATCGGACTCACATTTCTCCCCTCTTGCATTGGTTTCCAGTATAATTCAGGATGCAATATAAAATTCTCATGCTCACTTACAGAGCCCTACAGGTCAGGCTATTCATATCTCTGTGGATCTCCTGCACCATTACACCACTAGTCGAGCCCTGAGGCCCAGTCAACAAGGCCTTCATCGTGTCCCTCGTTCCAAACGCGTGGGGATCGTGCATTTCAATCTGTTGTTCCCAGACTGTGGAACAGTCGTCCTCCAGCCCTCAGATCGGGGAAATTGGTTGAACAGTTTAAAGTGAACCTTAAGGCTTACCTTTATAGACATGCTTTTGGGTAGTTCTGGTTAGTATATTTTAATAATTCTTTGAATAATAATTCTTTACATTTATATAGCGCTTTTCTCACTACTCAAAGCACTCAGCAATTGCAGGTTAAGGGCCTTGCTCAAGGGCCCAACAGAGTAGAGTTCCTTTTGGCATTTACGGGATTCGAGCCGGCAACCTTCCGATTGCCACCACTCTGCCTTTTACTTTTCTTATAACTTCTTTGTTCTTTTATTTTATTGTACAGCACTTTGTGACGCCTGTCTGAGAAAAGTGATTTATCAATAAATTTTACTTACTTACTATTTTACTAGTCCAGCCATGACAAGGGGTCAAGCTGCATATTCTGTTAGATATGATCTAATCTTTGTGGATATTATATAGAGTGATTCTTCATGACTTAGAGGCCACAACAACATGGTCCCTGAAGGACCATGTCACGGTTGCATACAGACTAAGTGGGCATTAAGTTAATGCGCCAAGTTAAACAAAGATGGGATGCGCTATACTTTACAGTACAAGCCAGGAAAGGTTTAAGAAGGTAGGTGGAGACTCCATGGATAAACAGAAGATCAGGGTGAGATGAGGGATCATGGCGAGGGATCCAGCACATGAATGGGAACACTGAGAGAGTGAATGCAACAAATATCTCTGGCTATTCAGTAACTGTTACTTTACGATGTTCCTCCTTTGTCTGCACGTACAAAGGAAGGTATTTTTTCTTAAAGTCCGACTGTGGATTATTCTTTGTTAAATAAATGTGTGTTATCGGGCTTAACTCTCATTTTGTGTGCGTGTCTCGGTCTTTTCCTCTCGGAGCTCATTACAGTTTTGTTCTTGATGTTGTTGAGAAGTGAGAACAATTACGTGCAACTTAGCAGAATATCCCACCTTATTATGTTTTCCTTTGTCTGCTTCTTCTCTTTGTCCTACCGCTTTGAATTTGTTCTTTTTTTTATGGGTGGTGTAGCCTTAGCGTTAGTATCAGAATGTCATTTCCAATAAGGGGTGCTGTAAAATGGTGACATCACTTATTCACAGATGTGGCCTCCCACTCTTAGCTGGCAGCAGGAGTACGACACTTCATAGCTACTTCTCATGTCCCACTCTGACAAAGGACACATAGTCAGACTTTTAATGCAATTCCTAATTTCTTGATAAATACGGGCACTGGTCAATATCTTTATAGAGTTTACTTTTTCTCTAGAAGTCTTTGTGGGGTTTTCCTCCTTTGCATTATATAGCTTTGATTTTTAAAGCACTCATCTTCTTGTATTCCAATGTGGTTGTTGGCATGGCGTAGATCTGTACATCTTGAGCTAAAAAAGACCATCAAACTGACAAGAAGATGACCAATCTGACTTGAACCCAACACTACACAGCTCTTCTACTACTTGAAATTAATTTAATGTGGTTTGAGTGTGATGTCCACTGGAAACATGGCAGGATGTCTCAAATCTAAAACCTAAAAACTTTCTAAAAAAATTTCTCTACAGTGTTACTTGCATCAGCAACCAACCACTTACTTATAATACAAGACGGTGAGTTTCTTTCTAAGTTCACCTCCCATTGTTTTCATCTCAAGCACCCCATCTACCTTCATAGGCCACCCTCTGTGACCTGCTGGGCCATCAGGGGCTGCTGTCTGCATGATGCCCACATACCACATTACCTCATACCAGTCTTTCATCATTATTTGGAACAGGTGAGTCATTCACCACGTTTCATCAATTCATTCACCACCGATCTTCTGTGCTTGTGGGGTTTTGGGATGACCCTCCACTGAGATCTGTATGCTTGTGCACAGGAATATTCTTATCAGTATCTCTACTTTACCTTCTGCTATATATAAATCATGTATGATGTGATTATTTATTTCCATCCCCTTTGAAGGTCATCTCTGGGCCTTGAGCTGTTTTTACTATTATTATTGTCCTGACTCGAATAAGCCAATTCAATCTGTGACAGCCTGAGATAATGGAATTGACCTCTGCCCTTAGGCACTTACACTGACTTCCTGCCCAGCCAGCAGTGCCGTTCCCTGTGCACGCAAGTTGCAAGTTAATTTAGTAAGTGAATCGAGCTCAATAAACAAGGGTGAAAACATGACAGCAATCGGGCAAAAAGCACACATCTGTTAGGTTAATCAGACTTATGTACTGAAATGCCCTCCCAATACATCGAGGAAATTATTGTGTCATGGAGATTTCATGGCATCGCAGACTGTCAATATTTGCGATTTAGTGAAGCAACAGAACAGTTAAAGGAATGCAATTGTAATAATTCATCCAGAAATCCTCTTTTCAAATAGAGGGTCTGTGTATGCCTAGAGGCAACAGTTTCTACAGCACCACCCGCTTCACCTTCATTATAACACACCAAGTGTAACACAACATATGCCCCACTGTTCCCTGTTGTATTACTTGTTCTCTTTTTAACTGATTATCCAGGCCACAGGGTGGCACAGAGCTGGAGCAGATCTCAATGACATTGGTCTCCCCATCCACAGCTGGTTCATTTTCTTTGCCCCAAGCTATGAGCATAGAGTTCTTCATTTTGCAGTGTCTGACTTTTACTTATTGCATAAATAAAGCAAAAATATATATAAAACAAGTTCATGGTGATGGTCTTAGGAAATGGAGACCCCAGGGAGACGTGCTAATTCATGCCTGTCTAAGACTTAAAATAAAACCTATGGACTGTGGTGGAATGCAGCCTACTGCAGGGTCTCAGGGCCACAGAAGCAGTGTGAACATTAATGCACTGTGGGTCTCAGGTCAGGTCAGATTGGAGAACATGCACTGGTACAGCACGTTGCCGTACCCACCACACAAAGAAACAGCTTGGTATCCTGTTTGGTAGCCCCCAGGCAGACACACGGTCCAGCCCCACCCTCTATGACCCTCTATCTGCCACAGCCTGGTATTACGTGGCCTGGTCCAGCCACTGGGGTTCTCAACAATGAGAATCCTGCAAGCCAGATCACCCTCAGGGAATCCAGCCACATGCCCATAGTGCCGTGACTGACACTTTCTCACAATGTAGGTCATGTGACTCATTCGGGACTCCGTGAGCAACCGCTCATTTGACACAAAGTCAAATTGGGGTACCCAAGGGTTCTCCACAGACACACAGTACCAATGGAGTTTGGGGGTCTGCTAACCAGTAAACTCCACATTCATTTGAGTGCCACCTGATTTATTAACACTTTTAGATCTGCTTAAGAATAGCACATTCTTGCATTCATTCATTCTCAGACCTCCTTAATGCAGTTCAGCATTACCATCAAGTCCCACCAGCATCAAGCAAAAGGAGGAAACCACCCCAGGACAAGATGCCAGTCAATCACAGAGCCAGTTACACTCAGACCAACCAATTAGCACTGGCAGATTAGACTAATCCCCATTGTTTTGGGAAGTAAAACTGAAAGAAAATCCAGATAGACACTGGGAAACTGTGTAGACTTCGCAATGACAAAATCCCAGCTCAGGATTCAAATCTAGGATGTTGGAGTCACCACCATGTCACCTTAGGTTTTAATGTTTGCTCTTATTTCAGGAGAGTAGGTTGAAACTTTAATGTCCTCTTTGCAGTAATCATGCTGTCTTTATTTCTTTACCTTGTACTGGTAGTTCTGAGTAGTTCTTGAATACGGGCACTGGTCAATATCTTTATAGAGTTTGCATTTTCTCCCCAAGTCTTTATGGGGTTTTCGTCCTTTGCATTATATAGCTTTGATTTTTAAAGCACTCATCTTCTGTGTTCTAATGTGGTTGTTGGCATGGAGTAGATCTGTACCTCTTGAGCTAAAAAAGACCATCAGTCTGAGAAGAAGATGACCAATCTGACTTGAACCCAACACTACACAGCTCTTATATTACTTGAATTTGATTTAAAGTGGTTTGAATGTGAAGTCCACTGGAAAACTGAAGGGATGTCTCAGATCTAAAATCTGAGAATCAGAAATATGGAGTTCCTTCACCCAAGCAGTGCTTAGAAGACTTCTCTTTCTCGTGCCATTGCACTCCAGCACTAAACTCTGTGCCATTTGACTGTCCACTTTTTGCCAACATCAGTGGTACTAAATTGGGTCTCTCTGTAAAGTTACATTTCTATCCAAGTTGAATGTCTGTCCTTGTCCTGTTAAGCTTACATGACAGGTATGTGCTCCCACCTTCAAAAAGTATTCAAAGCCCCTTCACTTTCTGCACACTTTATTGTGCAGTATATTTAATTTTAAATGGATAAATTCACCATTTTTGCCCATCTATTTACACCCAATAACTCATAATGACAAAGTGAAAGCATGTTTTCAGAAAGATTGGCATATTTATTAAAAATTTAAAGACGGAATAATTCGGACTCCTGTTCCAGTACATCACCCATTTGGCAGCAATTACAGCTTCAAGTTTTCTTAGGTAACTCTCTTCAAGCTTTGTCCACCTATATGGTTTAGTTCATTTTCCATGGCAGATCTTCTCAAAGTTCATTAGACTGCATCTGTAAACGGCCATCTTCAGGTCCCTCCACATGGGGTTTAATTCTGAGCTTTGGCAGGGCCACCTAAAAGACTTGTGCTCATGCCACTCCAGCATTGTCTTGGCGGAATGCTTTTGGTCATTGTTGAGCTGAAAGGTGAACCATCACTTTAGTTGGAGATTGAGTGCACACTGGAGCAGGTTTTCTTCATGGACATCTCTGTATTTGGTTATATTTTTCCTTCCCTCTGTTTTGACCAGTATCCCTAACCCTGCCAGCAACAAGCACTCCCCATCGCATAATATTTCCACCACCGTTCTTCGCTGTAGGGTTGGTGTTAGGCAGGTGATGAGCAGTGCTTGGTCTTCACATGAAATTGTGCTTAGAGGTTTGTGCAAAGAGTTTAATTTTTGTTCCAACACACAAGAGAATTTTTTTCCTCATGATCCGAGAGTCCTTTGAAATGCCAACTCCATGCAGGGATTTATCCACTCTATCATGACTGCCAGATTGATGATTTGCTGATAAGATGGCCGTTCTTCTGGCAAGTTCTCCCATCTTAGCACAGGACTTCTGAAGCTCTGTTAGTGTGACTAATGGGTCAGCTCCCTGACTCAAGTCCTTCTCACTTAGCTGCTTAGTTTGGTTGGATAGCCAACTCTATAAAGAGTCCTTGTGGTTTCAAACTTCTTCCATGAAGGTCGCTGTTCTTTGGAGGTCTTTGGAGAGATTTTTGGACTTCATGGCTCGATGTTTGTCCTGACATGAAGTGTGAATTGTAGCACCTTCTATACATGAAAGGCGTGTGCCTTTCTACATGATGTTCAGTCAATTCAGTTGGCAACAGGGTGGATTCCTATCAAGTTGTAGACATATCTCAAGGAGAGTTAAAGCAAACAAGATGCACCTGAGCACAATCTGGTGTACCACAGCAAAAGATCTTTTTGAATTGTAACCCACTCCCGCCATCCTTCTATTATGTCCACCTGGTCAGGTAAGAAATCATTCTCCATGTCACTTACAATAGATAGATAGGACATTATTTGCCCTGAGAAGGACATTTAACTTTTTACAGAAGTTCAACTAATATTATAACAAGCAATAACAACCATCCTGAAATACAGAATTGCTAAAAAAAAGTCTGACTTGGCTAAAGCTAAAGGCTATATATAAAGGACCCACAGCACTGTTTCTTAACATACTTCTGCTAGTCCTAGACTATATGAGTCCTTTTGTAAAAGACCACCAGGACCCACCGCATTTTGCCTGTTGGACAAAGACTGGAGTGGAAAATGCCATAATCTGTGTCCTCCACAAGGCTTACTGGATGAGTCCATTGTGTCCTGGGTAATGGATTATCTGTCCTTGTTAGGGTCATCCTCAATATGATCCGTGATCACTTGGTCACCTCCCAGCAACTGGAGGAGTCTGGATTTATGCATAAGTCTACCATCGAGCACATCCTGGCACTGAGGGTTCTCATGGAGTGCAAACGTGAATATTGGCACATTTTCTTTGCAGTGTTTGACTCTGTTCGAGCTTCCCTGTTGAACATCCTGAGATTTTGTGGAATCTCCTCAAGATTGCTGGATGTCATGGCCAGCCTGTACACTGGTTCTGTGAGTACTGTGCAGAGTAGAGGCAGAACCTCTGTGTTTTTCCAGTTGATTCTGAGGTTCATCAAAGGTGTGTTGGTCAGGGTCGTGGGGTCCAGCAGCTGTGGCGCATCTAGAAGGTCCAAACCTTTAGAGTCTTGGTGTTTCCTGTTTTGCTGTATGGTTGTGAGACATGGATGCTATCCAGTGACCTGAGACGAAGACTGGACTCCTTCAGTACTGTGTCTCCAGAGAATCTTTGGGTACTGCTGGTTTGACTTTGTGGTGAACGTGCAGTTGCTCATGGAGTCCTGAGTGAGGCACTTTACCTGTATTGGCATGATTTCCCGAGGGCTGATCCAGCTTGCAGGATCCTCATTGTTGGCGACCCGAGTGGCTGAACCAGGACAAGGGGACGCTCACGTAACACCTTGCTGTGGCAGAAAGAGGGTCATTTCTGGAGGGTGGGACTGGACCGCATGTCTGCCTAAGGGGTTGCTAGGATCCGAAGCTGTTTCGTTATGTGGTGGGTGTGTACCAGGGCATGCTCCCCAACCTGACCATACCTATCTGGCAGACTGCAGTTTGTGAGGCTGAAAGACTATTACCGGCACCTCCAAGAACAGTCCAGTCTCCTTTTCTCCTTTATTTACATGGATCTCATGGTGCAAATGTTTAAGGATCCTTGCTTTCAACATGGCTGTAGTAACCTCACATAAGGAACCACTACAAAAAGGATGGCATCCAGGTAGCACTACTGCAGGAGGACAAGACCAAAGGCACAAAGATATGGAAAATGAGAGCTGTTCTTGTTCAAATGAAGTGGGAAAGAAGGCAAGCGGCCCCTCTGGTTAGTCTAGCACGCTTGATCTACAGGTCCTCATCATGCACTGGGCTCTTGGGTGTTTTAATGTTTCGAGCTTTGGGTGCACTTCAGCTCCCTCTGTTTCCGACACCTGCAGTGGTGTGCGTGGGCGTGAAGTATACATGCTAAAAATAAAGCACATTATAGCCATAATGTTTTCTATGACCTTGCCTTTGTTTGTTCCATGTTCCCAAGCTGACCAGGGAGTGGTGTGCAATGCCACTTGGGCTTTTTTCATATCTTTTAATCTTATACTTTTGAAATGAATAGCTGTAGAAAATGACTTTTTCTAGTTGTTTTTCAAAGATACTTTATAAAATAAAGATTTACTGTCTGCCTTAGGCACGAGTCTATAATAACAGCCCATTGGTCTCTGAGGAGACGATACGGCTACAAAGAGAAGATGCCAACTGTGTAAAGAGAATAAATAAAAATTGTATTGGGGGAGACAGCAGGGCAGGGCAGTGGTGAGCACTGTGATCTCAAAACACCTGGTGATGGGTTTGTATGCTGGCCTGGTCACCGTCTATGAGGAGTGTAATTATAGTTTTTCATTGGTGGCTCTGGTTTTTCTCACAAAGACATGTAGATCAGGATCAGTTTGTGACTTTCTTTTGGCAAAGTGTGGGGACGAGTGTCTTACTGCATGAGTGTACCCTAATACCGACTCGTAACTAAATCCAAATCCTGCTTTCTAGCCATGCTGTTTACAGTACTGTATGTTCTCTTGTTGACGTAAGCTGGTTCAAAAAGGGCATTAATCAAATTATAACTTTGCTATTCTTATAATAATAATAATAATAATAATAATAATAATAATAATAATAATAGTGTCTGCATTGTTAGTCAAATTTCCTTACCTGATCCTGAAGGAGATGATGGTGGGATGGATTGGTACTTCCAAATTGTGAGTGCTGTTGTGCGGGTGTGCATCCTGCAGTAAGCTGCTTCCTGTTTAGTGCTTACTGCTGTCTTATCCCCGGTGCTAGAGGGCTTACCTCCAGTAACCTGGGACCCTGATTGGGTGACACTAAATTGGCCCATTGTAAGTGTGAGCGTAAGTAGGCCCATGCAGTGGAGGCCATATTAAAGGTGGTTCCTGCAGTGCATCCAATGCTGCCTGCCCACAGCCTCTGATAAATTCAAAATAACAAGGACACATATAGAGGTTACACATTTGGTAACTGCCTTTTCCTTTTCCCCTTTTACAATGCAGGAGGAAAATGTAAGAACTGGACTGTAAGGTCATTCTGCCCCACCACTGAGGTCCTACCCTTTCCAGTTCCCTGTGTATGTAAGAAGCACGCTGAGCAGAAGTCAGTCTTTATTCTAAGAATATCCTCACAGAGGAAGGATCCTCACGAGAACAACACTAAACCGAAATTAGGTTGCTTAAAAAGCCTCATAATTTTATAATCTTTTTTCCTACATTTTATTTCTGAAAAAATCACCATTTAATGGGGTAGCAAGACAGCACCACAGATTTTTGACGAGTTCAATTATTTCTTATTACACCTTCCTATTCTTCATTTTTCATTGGGTGTAGTAAAGACAATAATAATAAGAATGATGATGAAAAGTATGAGTATGAAAAACAGAAGAAGATGAAAATAACCTTCATCTCAACTTAATAGTATACTGGAACAAAAGGCTAAATCATTTTCTATCCAGATTTTCAAGAAAACAAGAGGTAATAATAATAATGATAATAATAGAGGCAATGATGATGAGAAAAAGGAAACTAAGAACAACATAATGTCTGTCTCACTATATGCATAATAATAATAATAATAATAATAATAATAATAATTGTAGCTGCTGGTACGCAAGGCAGGATTAAGCACGGGTCAAACGCATGATGAAAGAAATCTCTCAGTCCAAAAGTTTGTTTTAAAAGATCTACTGTTAATTCTGCTCCGTACTTGTAAAATTTTTATTTTCATACTGTATTGAGGATTTCTTCTGTTCTGTGTATTGTAATTGTATTGACCCCCTTCTTTTTGATACACACTGCACGCCCAACCTACCTGGTAAGGGGTCTTTCTTTGAACTGCCTTTCCCAAGGTTTCCTCCATTTTTTTCCCTGCAAGGGTTTTTTTGGGGGTTTTTCCTTGTCTTCTTAGAGAGTCAAGGCTGGGGGGCTGTCAAGAGGCAAGGCTTGTGTAATTTTGGGCTATACAAAAATAAATCGTATTGAATTTAGTGCTTCAAAGCAAGCAGTCCACACAAGAATAAAGAAAAAGGCTTCTCACACAAGTAGAATAAAAGGCAACAAAAAATTGGAAAAAATTTCTCTTCTCTAAACTTAGCTTTTCTTGTCAAACTTCAGTTGTTGCTATACACTCACCTAAAGGATTATTAGGAACACCTGTTCAATTTCTCATTAATGCAATTATCTAATCAACCAATCACATGGCAGTTGCTTCAATGCATTTAGGGGTGTGGTCCTGGTCAAGACAATCTCCTGAACTCCAAACTGAATGTCAGAATGGGAAAGAAAGGTGATTTAAGCAATTTTGAGCGTGGCATGGTTGTTGGTGCCAGACGGGCCGGTCTGAGTATTTCACAATCTGCTCAGTTACTGGGATTTTCACGCACAACCATTTCTAGGGTTTTCAAAGAATGGTGTGAAAAGGGAAAAACATCCAGTATGCGGCAGTCCTGTGGGCGAAAATGCCTTGTTGATGCTAGAGGTCAGAGGAGAATGGGCCGACTGATTCAAGCTGATAGAAGAGCAACTTTGACTGAAATAACCACTCGTTACAACCGAGGTATGCAGCAAAGCATTTGTGAAGCCACAACACGCACAACCTGGAGGCGGATGGGCTACAACAGCAGAAGACCCCACCGGGTACCATTCATCTCCACTACAAACAGGAAAAAGTGGCTTCAATTTGCACGAGCTCACCAAAATTGGACAGTTGAAGACTGGAAAAATGTTGCCTGGTCTGATGAGTCTCGATTTCTGTTGAGACATTCAAATGGTAGAGTCAGAATTTGGCGTAAACAGAATGAGAACATGGATCCATCATGCCTTGTTACCACTGTGCAGGCTGGTGGTGGTGGTGTAATGGTGTGGGGGATGTTTTCTTGGCACACTTTAGGCCCCTTAGTGCCAATTGGGCATCATTTAAATGCCACGGGCTACCTGAGCATTGTTTCTGACCATGTCCATCCCTTCATGACCACCATGTACCCATCCTCCGATGGCTACTTCCAGCAGGATAATGCACCATGTCACAAACCTCGAATCATTTCAAATTGGTTTCTTGAACATGACAATGAGTTCACTGTACTAAAATGGCCCCCACAGTCACCAGATCTCAACCCAATAGAGCATCTTTGGGATGTGGTGGAACGGGAGCTTCGTGCCCTGGACGTGCATCCCACAAATCTCCATCAACTGCAAGATGCTATCCTATCAATATGGGCCAACTTTTCTAAAGAAAGCTTTCAGCACCTTTCTGAATCAATGCCACTTAGAATTAAGGCAGTTCTGAAGGCGAAAGGGGGTCAAACACCGTATTAGTATGGTGTTCCTAATAATCCTTTAGGTGAGTGTACTTAAAGATGCTTTACTTCTCCTTCGGCATGCTATAAACGTACATCACTGCACGGTCAACAGAGCATGTTAACTTTCATGCTATTGAGCATGTAAGGCATGTTTTAAAACTGTTTGCCCCCCATACCTTATACACGGCAAGGCAGGTCACTAACTGAGACTAATCTACAGTATAGTCAGAATGTACCAATTCAATTTAGGTTTTGGGAGCTATAAGAACCTCCCATAATTATGTTCTAATATATAGACAAACATTTAATATAACTTAAATAACTAGAAAATGGCTCTTACAATAATAATAGTAATGGCAGCATGGTTCCCCACTGATAAGGTCAGTACTGTCAGGGTCGATACCAGCCCCCATAGATGTACAGTAGTAGATCCAGCAGAATTCTTTCATCTTAATGGTGAATTACATACATAGTTAAAGACACCAGTGGAAATTAAGGAGAGATGCATTTAGGACTGAAGATAGGAGGCACCTCCTCACACAAAGAGCTGTGGGACTCTGGAACAAACTACCGAGACATGGAGCTGAAGCGGAAAACTCGACAACCTTTAAGAAGAATCTGCATGAGATATTGAGACAGCTTAGCTATTAGCTAAACAGACAAGCCTGATGGACTGAATGGTCCCCTCTCAGTGCTCATATTTCTTATATTCTTGCTTATACTACTTTGTACATACAGAATAAGTACACATAAAGGCACAGATTTGCTTATACACACAAAGAAACAAAGGTGGTCTGAAACTGATTAATATAAATGGAAGCCAGCAATATCTCTCTATAAGATGAAGAATACATTGTTGAAGTATGGCCAGTTGACAAAGGAATTTCCTTTCATTTTCCAGAGAATTTTGATGCATGACATATCGTGTCATTTTCTAATCAGTTTAAGCCAGACAAGGGTCACAAGGGGTACTGGAGACTGTCCCAGCTAGCACTGGGCACAAAGCAGGAACCAACCCTGGAGAGGGTGCCAGTCCATCGCAGGGTGAACATCTACACCCAGCCAAATTAGCATTGCCAATTCATCTAACCTACATGTCTTTGGACTGTGGGAAGTAAAGTGGAGCACCTGGAGGAAACACACGCAGACATGGGGAGAATATGCTGAGATATGGGGGTGGATATTTGAGGAGTAAACTGCAAGACAATGATTATATTTTTACATTATGTACATTAAAAAACCATCAACAACAAATCAAATCAAATTAGTAATATATTGAACGATTATTATAAAAGTAAAGTTGGATAAATCGACTCTGCAGCTGCATGAATAAAAGGTAAAGTACCACACCTGGTTAGTGGAAATAGCTGAAAAGTTGATAGAAATCTAAGTTTTGTACCTAATACCTGTATGCAAAATTTGGTTGACCTAAGTGAAAGCGTACTCAAGTTATCGTGTTTACATAGACACACACACACAAATAGACATACAGATATAATTCCAAAAATTGTATTTTTGGACTTTGGGAGGTCTAAAAAAACAAGGTTCATCAAAATCTACTAGAATACTTCACCACAGCCCAATCAATTTTCTATCAAACACATAAACACAAATCACTTGGCACACAGAAATGGCGTTTGCAACAACTTAGACAATGATACACTAATGCCTCATGTCAGTCGCACAACCTGTTTAATAACGTCAAAAATGTTTCTGTAGCATGTTAGAGTAGTGGAGGGGATAAATTATTGTCTGTTGGGTATATAAAACTAATACGTGCTTCGAAATCAGAAAGAGACACAAAACACAGGAGAAAGATATCCTCATACTGATGGAGTGATGGACTGAGTATGAGAATGTTTTTTTATTTATTTTTTAGTGCATTTAAGAATGGAAAACATTTCATTCTAAAATTTTGTAACATCAATTTGACGCCCCCAGGATGCTGCGCCCGGGGACAGATGTCCCCCCTTGCCCCCCCCTAGCTACGCCACTGCATGGGGTCACTTATATAGCTGGCTTCTTTGGGATCCCCGTTCCCTCTAAATGTCTCTAGCTCCCCAAAGAGTGTGTCTTTTTTTTTGGGGTTGCTGCACTACTATGAGATTCTAGTATTTCCACCCTTGCAATACAAAAAAAGGACATTTCGCTTTGTTGACCACTGTAATGGATAGTTAATAGCAAAATGTTGCAAAAAATACCAGAATATTATCAGCTCCATCCAAATTGAGAATTTATTTAGTATACATGAAAGGGCCTATTACCAGTTTGCAAAATGCATAATATGTAAAACATAAAATGAGCTAAAAGCATTTTTATTCTGTGAAATCGACTAAAAAGCACATCTTTCTGTGAGGAGGGACACTGCCAGGCAGCCCCACGTTAACCACATGCACAGGAGGCTTAATTGCGCTGGGACCCTAAGTGGTAGGATGTTCTAATTACCATTAACTGTCAACATAGAAGAGCACCTTTGTAGTAACATCTGGCCTCCTGTTTACATCCTGTGTCAGGAGAAGGAAAAAAAAAATTAAACTCATTTCCTCCTCCATTATAGGAGGCCTTGGAGTGAAGGGGGGGAGTGGAAGGGGGGGTCATCTTGGGTCACTGCCTTTTTTACTGTGAGCTGGAGAGGACTGTCATGAGGCCTTCAGAAAGCCGCACATGGAGACTGGAGAGAGGCCTTCAAATGCAGGGTAAAGCATTTGGCGAGAGCGACGCAGCTTTTAAAGCGTGGCTTTGCAATTTGTCACATCCTGTTAAAAGATAAATAGGCCCAGGTGGTCAGCACTTTCAGTTTTACTTGCCTAAAAAAATGTATAGAGAACAGCTAAGGTTTACACAAATGCTTAAATCGTTACTTTTTTCTGCTTGCTGTGACTGCATAGTGTAACGCCTTACTGGGATGGCTGGGGGTGCAAGTCAGTGGTGACTGGTAATCGATGGAATCCTTGAGTTCTGATCTCTGCAAGAGTTTGACCACATCTTGCCCAATGGACCCACACCCTCATTGTACTGTAAATCAATGACTTGTCCATCCATCCATCCATCCATTCACTATCAAACAAATTTAACTGAATTCAGAGTCAGGGTGGGCAGAGTATAATGAGTGATTTGTGAAGGGATGGTTGACAACCTAAGGGACAGCAGTATTTTCAAAAATGTGGCAAATACTGCTGTGTTTGAGGTGTTATCATGGACTCGGAGCTAAACTTTAAACTGCACATTAACCATATTGCAAGAAGTACATTTTTCCATTTAAGGAAAAGTGTGGTGTGGTGGTAAAGACTTTGGGCTTCAAACCCTGAGGTTGTGTGTTCAGATCCTGCTACAGATACTGTGTGACCCTGAGCAAATCTCTTCACCTGCCTGTGCTCGAGATAGATCTTTATTTTTTTTCCATTATAAAATTTGACTATTTACAAACATTCTTTATATATATAAACACATAAATAGGCAAGTTAAAAATTACATGTATATAGGATGCCTGTCTGCCTACCAAAGGGTCCCGTCCTGGTAAGGAATCATCCCCTCTTCGGACCAGTTATGCCCGTCCCGCCCCTGTGGCATCTACTATTTTTTTTTTTTGTTTTTTTGTTAGAATTTATCAGGTTTTTCCTGGTTGGCACCCCAATTGTTCTTGTATTCACTTTGTCTCATCATTCGCCCCACCACACCTTACATTTAATTTTTTATTTTTTCTTTCTTATGCCATTTCATAATACATTTTTTTATTTATGTATTTAATTTGGTTAGAGTTAGGGTTAATTTTATTAGCATTAAGGTTATTTATTTAATTCCTCCATACACAGGAGTTTTTCCCAACTACTTCAAAAATTGTGTAGCTTAGGTTAATTGGCAGTGCCAAATTAGCCATTTGTGAGTATCAATGTTAAATTGTGCATGGGGCCGCCCTACAATGACTGGCACCCTATTGCAAGGATTGTTCCTCCCTTGTGCCCAATGCTCCAGAGTTAGGCTCTCGCCAAAAGTGCCCTTAAATGGACTACTCTAAATTGGCCCTGTGAGAGTAGGCCATGCAATGGAGTCCTTGTGAAAGACTGTCTCTCACCTTGCATCTGAAGCTGCTAAGATAGGCCGTGGTCCCCTGTGACCCTGAACTGGGTGGAGCAGTTTTGTGAATGTTATGTTAGGTTAATGTTAACCCAGCCTGAAAATCACCTATGGGCCAACAAGCTGTAATGTATCTGTCAGTCCAGGACAGCGCTGGACTAAAGCAGCCATGGACGCAAAGGTGTCTGACGAGGTTTTTTTGGGCCCCTAGTGAGCAGACTGACTCAGTGCCTCAGCCTTGTGAAGGGAAACACTCCACACTCAGACCTGGGACACACCAGAGGGATTAAAATCCACAGCAGCTCTAGGAACGCAAGAGATCCCTGGAAGAGATGGAGACTGTTACCTGGGCAACATGACTGGAGCCCGCCTCCTTGGTTCATTGCTGCTGCAAACTTAACTAGAAACTGCAGAGTGAAAATGGATAGAAAAATGGACTGTCTTACTGCATTAATGTTCTGAGGTGATTTTTTTGAAATGTTATATAGAGTCTTTAAGATACCTTTAATAGAAGGCTGCTAGAGGAGAGGACCACGTCTTCTTTAGCTGTAACACAATATTCTCAAAATGACTTAATCCAGTTCAGGGTTGAATGAGCAGAGCCTATCAAAGCTGCATCAAGCACAAGGCAGCAACCAGCGTTCAACAGGGGGCCAGTCCATTGCGTGGTCCGCACCTGCACTATGCCAATTTGGAATGACCAGTTAGCTCAACAAACAGCTTTTTGGGAATATGTGAGAATTAAAACTTATACCTAGACAGGCTACAATGAAACAAATCACAGATTTGTAATTTTAATGCTGTCTACGAGAGTAACGTGTCACAGTACAAGGTGCACAGATGCTGTGAGAACAGGAAAACGCCAGCCAGGTGTGGGATTCATACCCATGGTGGTTGATCCATGCTTCCCACTGTTTTACCATGTTACTTTGCTATTTTAATTTTGTACAAAAACTTTAGAACTCATTTTTATGCAGCAGTCTTTCTCTTTCTCTAATTCACAATGCCTCTAGAGCAGGGGTCCCCAACTCTGATTCTGGAGGGCCCCAGTGGCTGCAGGTTTTTATTCTAACATTTTCTTAACTAGTGATCTGTTTTTGCTGCTAATTAACACACATAAAATTTCATTATATAGTTCACATCTTTTACATCTTTATTGGCACTCATCTTCGTTGATTCCATGTTTAACCAAAATCAGATTTTGCTTTAGAGTTTTGATTCAACAGAATATTTCAAATAATAACGCAAATGAAAATGGAATGGACAAAAATGACGAGACCCATCTCTATATATAATCTTCATTTGGATCTTGATCTTTGTTTGTTTTGAATAAATTAGAAGAAGAAGCACTAGATGGCAGTAGAGAGACAGCTAAAACATAGGCATTGCATTAAGAATCTCCACCAGGCTTATACTACTGAAGACTGTACTACGCCAGTCACACCTCAAAACACAGACATTCAAACTAAACAAATTGTTGTACTTTAAATTAACTAAAGTGATCTTCATTTAGATCCTGATCTTTATTTGTCCACGAATTCCACGCATGCGTAGACCACCTTCCAGTTTAGTACGTTGTTGTTACTCACGGATGTCAACAATGTGCTGGAATAACGAAAGGGGTGGTGGACAGTGTTACGCTGGTTAGCTCCTGAGGCCTGGTTAGAGAATGAGATTGCCGAAGATAAAAGATACGTGCCTACGTAACATATGAATGAAAGAAAGACAATGGGTAAAATGAATGACAACGTAACAGCACGTTCTGGAAATTATTATTGTTACGTTGTAGCTGGCGAGTGCTGCGTGTCTCACAGTTGTACTGTGCTTTGTTCACATCTCAGTGAAATGATCCCTATTTATGCTTTAAAGAGCCTGGATACCTATGTGTCCCCCTTTTATAACCATTGCTCCGTGTATATTGCCTTACTCTTTGGATTGCCACAAAGCAACCTGTGAAATTAGAGAAAGGTTGAGAAGAGATCGTTAGAGGAAATGACAGCGTCGTGAAAACGAGACGGACTGTGATTGGACAGAAGCAGAAATGCTCCTACACCACCGCATAATTACTATTCGGACAGTGATTCCGAGTAGGCCGTTCCTATCGAATCAATATCCAAGGGTTTTCTTTTGTAATTTTGTTTCCCTTATAAAAAATCATAATGCTGTGCGACGAAGGGCCCAGTTCACGACTGGCAGCCATGTTTAAACAGGGAGCCCTGCACAGACAACTTTAACATGCGCAACGTAGTTGTGAGCACATGGCTAGTTAACCTAATTTTTGGTTTCACATCCTTCACAGGCAATCACAGAAAACAAGCAATTCCAGGCGCTCTCCATGAGACTTCCGCACCTGTCCACAGGTAGTTTGGCCCACTTGTCCTGAGTAAACTGCTACAGCTGTGTCAGGTTTGAAGGGAGACTTCTGCAGACTGCATGTGTCAGTTCTTTCCATAGATGTTCAGTAAGATTTAAAATGAGGCTCATAGAAGGCTACTTCAGAATAGTTCAATGTTTAATTCTTAGCCATGTTTGGATGCTTTTAGCTGTGTGCTTTGACTCATAATCCTGTTGGAAGATTTATTACCTGTGATTGAGACAGAGCTTTCTGACATTTCACAGTATGTTTTGCTCCTGAATGTCTTGACAATCCTGAGATTTCATTGATCCTTTCACAAACATAAGTCATCCTGTGCCAGATGCAGCAAAGCAGCCCCAAAACATAACCAAGCTCCCTCCATATTTCACAGTAGGTATGGTGTTCTTTACTTTGACACCTTCATATTTCATTTTTTCATCAGTGTACATAGAGCTGATGTGACTCCCAGATGATTCTCCCAGAAGCATTATGCCTTAATAATATGCATTTTAGCAAATTTCAGTCTGGCTTGTTTATGTAGAGTCCTCCTGGGTGTTCTTCCATTGAGTCCACAGTCACTCAAAAACCAACTGATGGTGCGTTCAGACACTGATGGACCGTGACCTTAGCGTTTAGCTTGTATCTCTCTGGAAGTTGTTCTTGCCTTTTTTTTGCCATTCTCACTATTCGTCTTTCCATTCTGGGGTTGATTTTTCCCCTTACAGCTGTGTCCATGGAGGTCCCATACAGTCCAATGGACATCACACTTCTTAATAATATTTGCAACTGTTGTCACAGGATCATCAAGCCTTTGCCTTTAACATGCTTGCCTATAATTTTCTTTCTGATCTCCTCAGACAACTTCCTCCTTTGCTTTCTCTGATCCATGTTCAGTGTGAGACACACAATTACACCAAACAGCGGAGTAATGACTCGATTTAAATCGGCTGAATGTCTTATTGGAGACGTGTGATACAAATTAAAGAAAATAGCTAGTTTGATAAAGCATTCAAATCCAGTTATTTATGATCTTTTCTAGGGATACCAACAAATGTGTCCAGGGGCCTCATGTATAAATGGTGTGGATGCACAAAAATGTTGCGTAACAATGTTTCCACATTCAAATTGTGATGTATGAAACCTAAACTTGGCATAAAGCCACGCACATTTCCACGGTAGCTCATACCCTGTAGTACGCAAGTTTTCTGCTCGGTTTTGCAGACTTCCGGCACCCAGCGTCAAAGCAGTGCTGCTGTTCCTGTGTGGTTATCCTTTCTTTTTTAGATCCACATCCCTGACGTGGCTTTATAAATACACTGAAATTAACCGCATATTGTTTATTAGTTTAAGGCATCTGATTGTAATTAAACTGTAACAATATAATGGTCCACAGAATGGTCAAACTATTTCAAATACCATAGCTGCTTTAACGTTGTTACTCTCACTGTACCTCGGATCCCACATCGGATCATCATTTTCCATATTACTCTCACTGTATCATTTATATCACCGTATCTAAGTGTGAATCACAGCTGTACAGCAGCTGATCAGAAAGAGAATTATCGGTATACAGCATCAAGCACACGCTGCCTCAGCCATGCTGTCTATTGAACTGCTCTCATATGACAAAAGCTTCAGAGCCTTTCCTGTACGGACCTCGCGGTTCAGAAACAGTTTCATCCCAAGAACTATAAATGCTCTCAATCAGTCCATCAAGTGTTCCTTGTAGAACTGTTTGTACTTATTAGTGCACCTCACTGTAAACTTGCACTACAGTTATAATATTGCACAACCTGAGCCACTTTATAAAGCATGCATTTACATATGATGACAATATCATTTTTAAGATGAAATACAGCAAAATATGTTTATTATACAAATAAAACTTTAACTTTAACTAAACGGTGCCACAGTGCTAGTGAGCCGCTGGCACTCCGTTCATGGATTGTTGCTGCCTCGCGCTGTATTCTTGCTGGTGCTAACGCGACACTGGAAAGATAGATGGATACAATAATTAAACATGTACTACGAAGATATTTTGAGGTTCTTTAAAAGTTTGGAAGAAGGGGTGTTCTCATCTTACAGATGGCTTAATGTCTATTACAGAGTTGATTGTGTGGCGATTGGGTATTTGGAGAAAGAAAAGTAAGGACAGGAATTGGTGGTTAGTACTTTTGAATGAGACAGTACTGCTACAATAAAGAATTTCATTGAAGGTCGCGCATGGCACACTAAGCATCTTGCGTGAGACATAAACAATCACTGCACCACCGTGTTCCCATGTTTAATAACATGCTTTAACTCCTATCATCATGAAAATGATATCACGTATACATCTCAGTATTTTAATTATTCAGAGAGCTGTAATATCACGAATGTAATGGATTCTGTGTCCCGTCGGAGTAAGAGAAAGCCCGGAAGTACATAGCAATTCACACACATAGAGCACATAGAAGATCAAATACAAAACAAAGCATTTAATGTGCTAATTTAGTTACGATGGGATTGAGAAACTAGTAAATTAAACGATTTTAAGATGAAGTTTATGATGTTCTACTTTAATGACAAAATAAAGTACATGATTAAAGTGGAAATTTAGAGATTAAATAATAAGCTAATAAGCTTTCATATGACACTCAGACGGTGGACTACGACTCGCCTTTTCATGGCAACTTTGATATCTGACAGCTTCCTTTTTATTTCAGGTACTGTGCAACTTTGTGAACATGAGCTTTCGAGTTTCTCCGACACACTATGTCACTCGATCAACTTCCTTTAGTTGTTTATACCACTGTTTATACCAACTAACTTTGCCTCCACTTGGTATTCGCTGAAATTCTTGTATTTTCCCTCTTGCTTTTGCCATTGCCTTTTCAAAGAAGGCTGAGCTTAAAGGCTATTTATATTGATTTGCATATTCAAAGAGGTGTAATTCTGGGAGGAGTTGGGGCAGGACAGCAGGTGCGTGCACGTGTGCTACTTTTCACGCTGACCAGGATTTATGTAGTGGAAGAATGTGGAAGTTGGCATATGCACAGATTAATGCATCTCAATTTTTTTGTTCGTAAGCACATTTCCACTTTGCTCCGTACGCCATGTTATAGTGTGAATTCTACGCACGCCATTATGCATGAGGCCCCTGGTCATTTTAGAATATCTTTGTAGACTGCTTGTAGATGCCTAATCTCCTGTCACACTCGCTTTGCTTTACTTGATGACATATCAAAGGCATTCAGGTACACAGGGGACATTTGCTTGTCATTTCATCGCTTTGCTGGAGTCATACAACACTTTTTCAATGCACTGTAAGGAGACCACCAAATGTGTCCATGTCTGCGTTCTATCTGAAGACACTAAAGTATCTGGTACATCTGGAAGCACATCTCTGGTCAGATCTTTAGATCTTCAGTGTATCCAGTGGTCATTACAGTAGTTTAGATTGCTTCAATCACATTTGACTCTTTACCCGCCTTTGGAAGATGAAGAGAGATTTCAATGGTTTTTTAACTTCACTAACAATATGTTGATCTGTAGTAATCAGTTTTTGCTGTATCTGCACTCCTGTGTTCCCATCAAAGAACTTCGTTTTAAATAACATCTGAAAATCAGTAATAAAAACATTCAAATGTAGAATTTTAAACACACTTAACTAGACCACAAATGCCGTACAATCTGCTAGATGTTTGTATAAATTTGGAGTAACCCACAAGCTGTGTTTAATTTGCATTAAAACCAGTATGGGAAATAAATATTGAGAGATAAACAAATGATTAGCTTTGCATATTTATGACTTCCACCAGAGGGCTCACCATAAACATGTGATAACCAGGCGTGGCGGGGGGTCCCTGGTGACCCTGGACTGCCTGTACCTGCTCTGCAGCCCAACAAGAACATCGCAACCACTCAGTCATACATTAGCCCAATTAGGGCTAATCAACTGGGCACCACCAGCTTTCTTATGCCAACTTGCAATGAATCTGTAAGTCTCAGAGGAACATCACTTCAAATAATCAAACGTTGTTTTACAAAGGACCTTTCAAATGCCATAATGAGGCACTTTACAAGTATAAATCCATCCATTACTACTGTTCTCATCTAGAATGGGGACTGATTAAGTGAGTCGCTCAAGGTTTGTGGGAGGATTTCAACTATCACTTGTGTGGTTTAGAGTCCTTAGCTGTTACGCCATATTGCCCACATAGATGACCTATGAATTGTTTAACATATTGTCCCAGGGGACACTACAATTACTTTTCAATAACAACAGTGGATTGTTGGATAATTTATGAAACTGTAGACTAATGACTTGAAGTTGTAGAACTCCATTCCTGACATTCATTGCAAAGTCCACTTCCCGTTGTTGATGGTATCTGAAATGGAGAAGTTTGGACAGGTAATAGGTTATCATTACTGATTAGTCCAGTGAGGCTGCACTCAGAGCCATCTTAACAGCATCATAGGACCCCGGGCAAAGTAGAGCACTGGCGCCCCTGCTTTGATAGCAAAACAGAAACACACATAGGCATCAGAAAAAACATGGCCCCCTATGCTCGTGGGGTACCTGGGCAACTGCCCAGTGTGCCCATGCATTAAGATGGCCCTGGTTGCACTCACATGCAGCCGAGTGGAAAATAAATGAAGTTTGGACAGCATTCCCAATAAGTATGCCACTGAAATACTTTCCTAGTAGCCTGTGTTGTTTGTGAGGGCCTGCCTGACTACCTTACAGTACATCAGATAGACCCTGCTATCCATTACATGACGAGGAAGGGTCACTTGGACCATTTTTAATGTTCATTTCCTTGAAATTTCTACTTGACTTTCTATCCATTTTGAGGTCAGCAGGGTGTCCAAACCTGCTTCAATCAGAGCACATTTGGGATGTCTTGACAGATCAGTTCCAGTCCTCTCCCCACCTTTAGTGGGCTTTTGGCACCAAGGAAGAATAGCAGCCCACTGTTTAGTTGAATCTAGGGAGATGTATAGCAGGTTATGTCATCAACCTTTGGGGTTTTATCTGATACAAATATAATCTTATTCCAGATCCCAATATCCTTTTTTTGCTTTGATTTATTAATGCATTTTCAAGTTAAGTCAAATTGTATTTGTCACATGCTGATTATACATAGAGTACAATATGGAAGCGAAGATCTGTGATATGGTTTGCATATTTGCTTCTGAAAATCAACAAAGGGAGAAAATTAATCACACATCTTAAAATAATTTTTTATTCCTAAGCTTTCAACCCCTATCAGGAGTTATCTTCAGAGAAAAATAATTAGACATACAGGAATCCAAGGCAATATATAGCAAATAGGGTAGGTGAATTTAGGGACAGAGAGGGGGGCACATTTAAATGGGACTCAGTGCAAGTAAAATTCAAGGCTAATACTACAAGTGCCAGAAAACTGGCTGAATCGTGGCTCTCCGATGATAACACCATTAACAGACACTTGGACTAGCAAATTAGAAGGACATGCAAATAATAAATAAGACTTTATGACCAACACCCTCCAAACTCCACCCTATTGATCCCCTCCCTCCCTCTCTGTCTGGTATTATTTGCAGACCTTACTAAATGCAAGACACAACTAGGATAGGACTGCTCAAATTACTCTTTCGCTTTTCCCCCATATCATCGCTTAGCGGCTTTAGGTTTGTACAAGGCGGCTTTGTAATTGTCCATATTCCCAGTCTCAAGTCTTGAGTTGTACATAGCGGTGCATGCGTTTAGTGGGTCACAAATCAATTCATCCAACCAAAGTGTCTGGTTTAGGTAAGACCTGATGATGAATTTCAGTATTGTTTCATACACGAGATATCCAACAATGCATATCACATCTTTTGTAAACACACTGATGTCATTGGAGCTGTGTTTCCCAGCCAGCGTCTTAATGTATTCTTGAAATTAGTAATCTCCATGCACTAGAAATATATTATGAGCAGATGAGAAAAGTAGGCACTATATTTTATTAAGCATTAAGATGAAAGAGTTAGGAGTTGAAAGGCTTATGCCTGTATATTTTTTATTACCCTGTCTAAGCCAGAAACCACTATTATCTCACAAGTTAAAGATTAGATGTGCCGCAGAGCTGAGAAAAGATGAGCCCCTTGCTTAGATGGGAAATGTGAACTCTTGGGTTGTAAATAATTGTACCGAGAGCTGGGATAGAAGGGAGTACAGGTAGACCTTGTCAGACAGATACTGTATGATGGACAGCAAAAAGTTTGAGGCAAACCCAGCTGAGATCTAATGGTGGAATTAATTAGGGGCAGAACTTGAGCCGTGAAGTATTGAGGAGTCAGATGAGGGTGAATGATGACTTAATAATGTTAAGAATTGTAAAAAATATAAGTTTGCTTTCAGTTGTTTTCTCAGTCCTTTTGGAACTGAGTCTTTTGTATATCACACAATAAATCTTGATTATACTACTTGTCCTGAGACTCTGAGTGTCTTCTTTGGAGTTGAGGGTTCCTGTGCCACGTCAATCTGCTTCAACATGTCACCCAGCACGTTTTGGAGAGAGGTCTCTGATTGGTCTGTCCAATGCACGACTTCACGAATGACTGCAGCTTCCTGCTTTTTGTGTTTTGTATCTAGGCATAAGAAAAATGGCGGAATCGTCTAGTTTTCCCAAGGGAGGAAGCGACTGTACTTTATAGCTGTACAGGGTATAGCAGTGATCCAGTGTCTGACCCAATGGGCAATACACGTAAAGTTCAGTATTACCTTATTGAGACTAGCCGTGTACAACCAATGATGAGTGCAACATTCAGGCTATCACTTTCATGGTGTCTGAATGTCTAACTCAGTTTCATATGAGTAGTGACTGCTTGAGGTGAATTACACATGGCCATGACAATGACCAAAATAAACTCCCTGGGGAGATAAAATGGTCTGCATTTAATTTGATTAGATTAGATTATACTGTACCAGTAAACCCCTGATTCTCTAAAGAATCGCAAATCAAAGAATGGCAATCACTTTCTGTTCCCTCCGATCTTTGGAGGGATGAAAAATGATGGAGGGTGGGAGCCTTCTGGGAAAGTTTTCATTTAATTAAATAAATGCTTGTATATTTGTACTAAAATTAACCAATTTATTAAAATTAAAATTGAAATGTAATTGTTATATCATTTAAGTCCAAAATGTCTTTGAATTACTGCACTTATACAGTAAGTAAAACAAATATTGGAGTGCAAAGGTTTAAATGAAGTAAATTGGAAACAAAAAAATTCATAAAATGGTAAATTCAAAATAGTTAATCAAAAATTTCCTTATAAACAACACGAACGCCGGACTCTTGAAAAGGCAACATAAAATTGTCCATGTCCAAATACAGGCTCAGATAGGTAAATCCCTACTTTGTCCTTGGGATTTGTTGATCGTCATGGCAAATGCAGCCTTAATGGGAAATTGGCATCATTTAAGTTTAAAAGGTAATTCCAGGTCAGAACTTGTAAGGTCAATTCTGGGAATCAAAACAGTATTGCCAGTATGGGATCCTGTAAGCACTTGTGCCTCAATAACTTTTTCTATCAAGCTGTTCATGACCAACCGTGTGCCGTTGCAAAAACCTTGTTTAGTATTAAGGTTTCTAATAGCATGACTATTGTCCCTACTTTAAGGTTAAGATTGTGTTGTGGTAATCCAGCCGGACTCATAGTGTTTAAATATTGTAATGGGAAATTAAGATGCTCAGTTTCGTGTTCAGAATCAACACTGTTAGTACTTAGAAAGACGTGGCTTTCTCCAGGAAGCAAATCCAATCACTTGGTTATTTATCTGGTCAGCGTCAATAGTTGTATTGTAATGGTTGTATATGTGGTGGTATGCACGTTCACATTCGGGAGGCGGTTGTATTGTGCATTGGCTTGCTTCTGGTCTCTGCTATCCATGCATATATACAAACATTACTAAACGAAGGTTGTATATGCGGTGGTCTACGCGTTCGCGTTTGGGTGGCGGATGTTTTGTGACCTGAAGTTTAGTTTACAGGTTGTGTTGTGTTGTTTGGGTACCACCTACTGACTCTGGGAAGCCGCTGGGTTTGACTCTGGGAAGCCACTGGGTTTGACTCTGGGGTGCTGAGGTGCTGTGCGCGTGTGCTTTCGGTGCTGCTGGCCTCTGACATCCGTGCATATATACAACCTACGTTTAGTAATATAGATTTGTCAAAGGCACCAGATTGGATGAGCAGTAGTGTTATAAAACCATTATGTTTCTGCTGACACACCAATTGCTTTTGCTCACCTTTAAATTTGTCAGACTCCTCTGTTCTGACCATATGGCAAACAGAGACAGATTCAGAAGGCTGAGTCCCATGAGCCAGTGTGGTCAGAGTCAGCCATGTCTCTGTGTGTCAAAAGATGGTGCAGTCCTAAATGTCTCTCTGAAGTTGTTCAGCTTGTTCTCCTGCGACTGGACATTGGCTAGTAGGACACTGGGCCGAGTTGGTCAGTGGGCTTAGGCCCTAAGCCTGTTGCGCACTTCGGTGATTTTCCAGGTTTCTTTCAGGTACGTCTGCTGTTGTTGTCGCCATTTTTCTGAAAACAACTCACTTGACTAAGCCTAATAAGTTAATATAGAGTCAGAAAGCTGGTAAGTGACTCATGATCCTATGTTTATGAGTATCTGGGGATCATAACTCATGAAACCTAAAGTTAATAATACAACACATAACACAAAGTAAACCCATAGTCTGATTGGAGCGAGTAGAACAACAACCATACTGAGCGGGCCCATCTTGACCAATGACAAGTTATATACGACTTTGTGGACACCGGGGATCAACATCCAAACTGCATGAGGGAGAACTGTCACCATTATAAACTGACTACAGAAGAGACCATCTTTGTTGCTCTAACTCAATCTTAAGCCATCTGAACCCCTAAAGCTGAGTGGCATTATCTTACATGTTTATCAGATATTTCCTTTATACTTTACTAGCCATTCCCCATGTCTCCACCCACATAGTAGTGAAACAGGACAAACTTTAAATATCAATAAAAAAATGTAATTCTGGCCAAGTGGAAGGTAGGTGTGCTCCAACGTGAAACATTGGCACCAACATTGGAGAGCGTCCCCCGTGTGGGGAGAAAAAGCACATGGCCATGATATCTCTGCCAATGAGACATAGCTCTGATCTCTCTCTCAAAATTGTCGCACGTTATGTCTGTAGATGAGAATGTTTGCTGAACAAGCAGGTATTGCTAGCTAAGCGGATGCAAGGTACGCTCCAACACGTGGCGAGAGGTAGAGCGACTTGAACGGAGGCTGGAGCATGAGTGAAGATGGTCCCTCCTGTCTCTCTACTCCTGAGGTCCCGCCTCACCCTCCTCGTATTAACACAAAAAAATCAGTGCTGCAACCAAACGATGATACCTAGCGTGATGAGAGAGGCGCAAAATCAACCGGAATGTTCAAGCAAATTATAGAAGAAACCCCAATCTAAATCCGTTAAGTAGTTCTGTCATTCGCTAGCTAAATGGAGGCAAGGTACGCTCCAAGGCTGGCACCTGAGTGATGAGGGCCCTGCACAGCTCCCTACACCTGAGGTCCCAACGCACCCTCCTCGTATTAACACAAATAAATCAATGGGGTGCCACAACCGAACTATGATACTTGCGTGATGAGAGAAGTCGCAAAATCAATCAGAATGTTCAAGCAAATTATAGAAGAAACCCCGATCTAAATCCATTAAGTAGTTGTCTCATTCGCTAGCTAAGTGGAGGCAAGGTATGCGCCAAGGGTGGTGTGTGAGTGAGGAGGGCTCTGCACGGCTCCCTACTCCTGAGGTCCTGCTTCCCCATCCCCTCAGAGCACAGCCACTGTCTCAGATTCTTGCAAATAAATTGGTGCCGCAACCGAACTATGATACTTAGCGCAATGAGAGAAGTTGCAGAATCAACCGCAATGTTCAAGCAAATTATAGAAAAAAACACGATCTAAATCCATTAAGTAGTTCTCTTGTGAAAAGAGGACGGACATACAGACAGACAGACATTGGATTTTATATATATAGAGATGTGCCCATAAAGATTTGTATTTCTTCAGGGCTCTTGCAGTGTTTCCATTTTTAATTTTCTCCTCTTCACTGCGCTCATGGTTTTGGCCTTTAGCACATCTCCTTTATTCGTGTGAAAGTGTTTGGAATCTTTTTTACTCATCTGTTTTTTTCAATTTGACATTATTTCTTCACATTCTTTTAATCACGGTTTGATGACGTCTTTTAATGTTGAGTCACACCAGTTCCCCGTAGAGAAGCTGTGGTGAGCACATTCTCTAATCAGTTCCTTAACGGACACCATGCTATTTAAAGATGAGAGATCACGGAGGCTCTTTTGTTTGAGCTTTACATTGAATAATTGAAAAATTCCCTTCGGCAAATAAAGAAGAGTGATGAAAGGTGTGGCAGAAACTGTAGGGTATATAGGTGCAGCCTTTATGACCTGTCGAAAACAAACACAGATCACCAGATGGGTCTCTACAAATGTATGCTGAGCTTGGCATACCTTAAAATGAGGACTTGAGTCAATGTGCCGTTCTCCTGTTCGGAGGACTCAAGACATTTTTGCTATTCTTTTAGTTTCCTGAGGGCTTACTAAGGAGGAGCAAGGAAGGTCATCTGTTAGAGAATTCCTGTGGGCAACAAGCTCAGAAGAATGGAAATGGATTAGCAGGAGGTAATCGAGGAGATGGACGTAAAGGTGAAATAAGTGTTAAATGGGAAGTTTACATGAAAAATGAGTGAGTGGGTATGAGGAAGCACAGCAGCTGCCCACATAATGATATATCGATAGAGAGCGACATATTATTGCTGGAGCTGCCTTTCATTTTCTTCTGTCTTTGGGCCACATCTACATAAAAAAATGAAAATGGTGTAGTGTTAATGCTGTGGTGTCTGTCAATATGCAAACTTTGAGAGTGCAGTCATTTGCATGGAGCCTTTAGTCTGAATATGGAAAGGTGAGCTTCACATGCTAAGCTTTCATCAGAGTCTCTTACTGTATTTATACACTTTATAGATACATCTATGCGGGAATATTATGGCAGGAATGGTGGCCCTATGGCTAAAGGATCTGGACTGGTAACTTGAGGGGTTGCTGGTCCGAATCCCGGCAGAGACAAGATTTCTACTCTATTGGGCCCTTGAGTAAGGCCATTAACCTACACTGTACGAATGGCTGACCCTGCACTCTGCCCCTTAAACTCTGAGGAGAGAATTTCTCCTTAATTAATAGTAATTAAAACTGTATATAAAAAAAAAGTTATATACACAGAGGCTTGTAGGGTGTCAAGAGACGTCCCTGAACCCCCAAAAAAACTAAGACAGCTCAGAAAAATGAAAATGAGGCCATTTATTAAACCAAAATAAAATAAAACAAGGCTGGGTAACCCAAAAGTGGTGGCAAATACAGCAAAATAACAAGGACTGTGGTCTCTCTTGGCATTCTTAAATACAAATAGGTCCCCAGCTATTGTGATGTACTTATCACACTTTCCCAGAACAGCATAGTGTCTGTGGTCTGCTGCCATACTTTCTTCTGTAGCCGTGCTGGCCTGCCCTCCACCAGCCAGCAAGGCCTTTGCCAACACCACACTGCCAACTGGAATCTTCGTGTCCTGCTGATCAGACACACTTTTAAATTTCTTATCTATTTCTGGTTCAAACACCAGGATTACTTCTTAGACAAAAAAAAAAAAACCTTAACTAAGGCCATCCTGTCAGGGCACCTCAACATCCACCTTAATAAAAGGATAAGTGTCTGTGTGTCAGTGTGTGTGTGTGTCTCTGACAGTCCAAAAGATGGAGTGTCATGGACATTTTTAGTAATAAAATGCATTGCAGGTTTCATTCCAAAAAATGGTGCATCACAAACATTAACACTGCTTTTATGGATCCCTTATTAAATGGCATATAACAGAGGCATATGCATTGGTTCTCTGCAGGAGTTAATGCTGAGGTCCACATTGATTACTTAGATTTCAACCCGCTTTTGACAGCACAGCTAGTATGTTATAACAGGCCTATGCAGCCCTGGAAGGTCTTGGATAGAAGCAGAATCCGTCCATCCATTATCCAACCCGCTATATCCTAACTACAGGATCACGGGGGTCTGCTGGAGCCAAACCCAGCCAACACAGAGTGCAAGGCTGGAAACAAACCCTGGGCAGGGCGCCAGCCCACTGCAAGGCACACACACACACACACCAAGCACACACTAAGGACAATTTAGGATCGCCAATGCACATAACCTGCACAATTCAATTCAATTAAATTCAATTTATGTATTTTTGTACTGTATCAAGATCTTTATTATACCATGAAGTTCTCACTTCCACGTCTCTTCAGAAAAGATGACAAAAACCAATAACATAAATAAATAAAAAGCTGTGGCGGACGGCTGGGGCTTATACCTAACCGGAACACCCAGAGAGTGGAAGGACTAGAAGAGGAGCAGTATCTCCCTATGAGAGGGCAGCTTCCCTGGTGGGTGTTGGGGCCACGGGAACAGAGCTTGGAAGCTCAACCCTGTGGGGGCTCGTGGTCACCATCAGGAGGCGCCTGGACAATTCCGGAGCCCTGGACAGCAGTACTTCCGCCACACCAGGAAGTGCTGCTGGAAGACCATCAACCTGAAGCAGATCCGGGTACAACATAAAAGGGCTGCCTCACTCTATACAGGGAGCCGGAGTCAGGAGGCTAAGGACAGTGCTTGAGGGAGAGGAGTGATGGTGGCAGGAGAAGAGAAAGAAAAGAGAGTTAAAGAAAGAAAGGACTGTGAGCACTATTGTAGGTGCTGCATTGTAAAGGGAGAACTGTAAATGAAATGTGTGTGTTTTTGGGACGTTTGTCTTGGTGTCACAATGTACATATAGCATCAGTTTTATCCCATTGGTTTTTTTAGCTTTCACTCAATCAAAAGCAACCCCACCATGCTTCACCATTGAAATGGTATTGCACAGGTGATGCTAGTCACAATGCTAGTCTTGGTCTCATGAGACCACAGAATATCATTTCTCACAGTCTGAGAGTCCTTTAGGGGCCT
Source organism: Polypterus senegalus (assembly GCF_016835505.1). Lineage (NCBI taxonomy): Eukaryota > Metazoa > Chordata > Cladistia > Polypteriformes > Polypteridae > Polypterus > Polypterus senegalus. The sequence continues at coordinate 27,513,262 of NC_053157.1, forward strand.
TTTTGAAAACTTCAAATGGGCTTCCAGGTGTCTTGGGCTTGGCTACCCTGTCACAAAGCTCAGATCAGTGGAGTGCTGCAGTGATTGTCTTCGGAACGTTTCTACCATCTCCACACACATTCTCAGCTAAGTGATCAAGATGTGGTCAACATAAAGTGAATTACTGTTCAGTTTGGCCAGTAGGAACAGCTGTGATGGTTCCTAACTTCTTCCACGTAAGAATTATGGAAGGCACTGTGCTCTTATGTACCTTCAATGCTGCAGAATTTTTGTAGCCTTCCCCAGGTCTCCCTTTCCCCAGTGATTTGCACTGACAATCAGAAGGTTACCGGTTCAAATGCCAGAAGTGATTCCACTCTGTTGGGCCCTGGACCAAGGCCCTTAACCAGCAATTGCTCCATCCTGGGCATGACATTAATGTACATCCAGCCTTGCAAGGAGGTCCTCCAATTTACAGAGAAAATATGGGAGTTGGTGACAAAATTGGCACGAATTTTGTTGTATGGTAGGCGCGGCAATGCGCTGTGACAAGCACATGCTCCCAATCTCTGTGTCTCTCTCTTTCCCTAGATCTGAACATTGACACAATCCTGTCTCTAAGTGCTATAGACGGTTCCTTTGACCTCATGGCTGGTTTTGGCTGTGATACCATTGCTGTCAACCATGGGACCTTCTAGAGACAGCTTTGTGCCTTTCCTAATCATATGCAATCAAGTGAAATGGCCACAGGTAGACCCCAAACAAGCTGTACAAGCATATCAATGATGATCAGTGGAATGAGATACACCCGAGACATAGCAAAGGGTCTTAATTTTTGTGTCAATAGGATATTTCAGGTTTTTATGTTTAATAAATTTGGAAAAATTGCTAAATTCCCAGTTATCTGTTTCATTTTGGGGTATTGATTATTACTTGATGTAGAAGAATGATTTTAGCGTAAGGCTGCCATATAACAAAATGTGGAAAAAGTACTGGGGTCTGGATGCTTTCTGAATGCCCTGTAATTTTAATCTGTGAAAACAGAATATAGGGGTTAAATAAAATCAGCATTATTTGCAACAAGCTCTATCCTGGCCTCTTTTAATTTAACTTGCAGTTTATTAGAGTGGCATAACAGTTAAGGACCATCACGTTACACATGTCACACAGTCACCTCTGCAAACACAGCCTTAAACTGAGTGGGAGAGATGAAGAGCCAAGAAGCTGTGTGGAATCAGAAAAATCCAAAAAAAGGGACAATGAAGGAGAAAAATGAGGAAGAATAAGCAAGACTCAAGCCAGCGGGGTGGCCATTCTGCCCAACAAAATTCACAGTTGCATCTTCAGCTAATGTTTTCAAAATATTTCAACATATAGAGCTGTTGCTCGCTTTCTAGAGTCGGTTCAATTACAGAGAAAGCACATTTTCACACAGACAGCAGCTGAACAATTGCAGGATCAGATGTGTCTTTGCACAGGTCTCATGTCTCACAGTAATAAAATCCTTGAAAGGTGACTGATTGTCTGATGCTTTACCTGTCTGAAATGTTTGCCTCTTTGGAAGGCCTCATCTTATGCAGCAGGAAAGCTCTCAGGAGGAGGCCTTTGAATTCTTGAAATTTCAGGAAGACACAAACGGAGCTGAATTCCTTTGAAGATTAATTAAGTTTGGATTTTTGTTTGAAAGACTCCAAGAATAAAGAATGTTTTTAAAGAACTGTTTTAAGTTTTATTTAGGCATCTCTGAACCTGATGCATGACATGTGGCACCAGAGCAAAGTTGGAGAAATGAATCCACAACAGCAGCAATATCATACTTAAGACGTCCCTCATACTCCCGATCCAGAAGAGAAGGCTCCTACACGTTGTGGCCAGCAGTGGGTGTACCAGCTCCCCAGACTTGACACAGACAGAGACAGGACACATGTTCAGGAACAGGTGTTTTTTATTTTGGCTGTGGGAAACACTTCCCTCGTTTCCCACCTTCTCAGATCAGTACAAAGCACAAATAAGTCCAGATAAGTCCAGCACGCAGCACTCTTTTGCCTTCTTATTCTGGCTTCTCTCTTTCTCTTTGCCTCCACTCCTCCCAGAAAGCATCACCCTCTCCCTCCTGGCTCTGGCTCCTGGAACAGTGGCAGTGGGCTCCTTTTATGCCACACCTGGGAGCCCTTCTGGCGGCCCATTAGCATGATCTGGAAATACTTCCGGTTGAGGTGGAAGCCAAACTGCAGTCCCTACAGCGTCCCCTGGCAACACCTACTGAACCCAACAGGGCTAAACTCCAAGTCCTATGAAGCCCTGAGGGAATCCAAGGCACCGTTGCAACCAAGTGGGGCTGCCATATAGCGCTCCAGGGGAAATAATGCCCAGTGCATGTTCTCTCCCCTAGTCCTTCTAGTCTTAAGGTGTCCCATGACAATGTGCTATAGATTTGTTACAAAAAAATATTACTAAAATGGAATGATACTGATGACCCTGTGCATTTTTTATTTACCTTTGAATGATCCAACTAGTAGGCAGCACGGTGGCGCAATGGTAGCACTGCTGCCTTGCAGTATAGAAAACAGGGTTTGTTTCATGGCTCCTTCTTGTGTGAAGTTTGCATGTTCTCCCCATGTCTGCTTGGATTTTATCTAGGTACTCTGGTTTCCTCCTACAGTCCAAAGACATGCAGGTTAGATGACTTGACTAAGCTAAATTTACCCTAAAGCATGTTTGGTGTGAGGATGTTCGTCCTGGCACCCTGTCCTGGATTTGTTCCTGCCTTGCACCCTATGCTAGTCGTTATTAGCTCCAGCAGCTCCCGTAACCCTGGTATGGATTAAGTGAGTTAGAAAATAACAGAACATGAACCATTAGGAAGATGTGCCAGAATAGAGATAACTGGGCAGCCATCCTTGCCACTTGTTAACTGGACATGCATTAACAAGCTATACACAATATTCCCCAAAACAGGTCTCCAGCCAGGGAATTTTGCAAATTGATCCTCATTGTCTTGAAATACTTCAACTTCAAGAATAAAAAGTGCATTTAAAGAACTGTTTCACGTTTCATTTGTGCAGCTCTAAACCCATTTATATGATTATTAATATAATAATTCAATATCCTCCTCCTTGAACCGTCACCTTATCGTGGTGGAGGGGTTTGCGTGTCCCAATGATCCTAGGAGCTATGTTGTCCGGGGCTTTATGCCCCTGGTAGGGCCACCCAAGGCAAACTGGTCCTAGGTGAGGGATGAGACAAAGAGCGGTTCAACAAACCTCCATGATGAAAAACTTTGGACGACGCTTTCCCTTGCCCGACGCTGGTCACCGGGGCCCCTCTGGAGCCAGGCCGGGAGGTGGGGCTCGATGGCGAGCGCCTGGTGGCCGGGCCTGCACCCATGGGCTCGGCCGGGCACAGCCCGAAGAGGTAACGTGGGTCCTCCTCCCCATGGGCTCACCACCTATGGGAGGGGCCAAGGAGGTTGGGTGCAGTGTGAGTTGGGTGGTGGCGAGGCGGGACCTTGGCGGTCTGATCCTCGGCTACAGAAACTGGCTCTTGGGACGTGGAATGTCACCTCTCTGAAGGGGAAGGAGCCTGAGCTAGTGCGCGAGGTGAGAGGTTCCGCTAGATATAGTCGGACTCACCTCGACGCACAGCTTGGACTCTGGAACCAATCTCTCGAGAGGGGCTGGACTCTCTACCACTCTGGAGTTGCCCCGGTGAGAGGCGCCGAGCAGGTGTGGGCATACTTATTGCCCCCACTGAGCCTGTGCATTGGGGGTTTACCCCGTGGACGAGAGGGTGGCCTCCCTCCGCCTTCGGGTGGGGGGAAGGGTCCTGACTGTTGTTTGTGCGTATGTGCCGAACAGCAGTTTGGAGTATCCACCCTTTTTGGAGTCTCTGGAGGGGTTGCTAGAGGGCATACCTTCTAGGATTCCCTCGCTTTGCTGGGAGACTTCAATGCTCACGGGCAATGACAGTGAGACCTGGAAGGGCGTGATTGGGAGGAATGGCCCCGATCTGAACCCGAGCGGTGTTTTGTTATTGGACTTCTGTGCTCGCCATGGATTGTCCATAACGAACACCATGTTCAAGCATAAGGGTGTTCATATGTGCACTTGGCACCAGGACACCCTAGGCCTCAGGTCGATGATCGACTTTGTGGTCGGTCGCCGGACTTGCGCCATATGTCTTGGACACTCGGGTGAAGAGAGGGGCGGAGCTGTCAACTGATCACCACCTGGGGGTGAGTTGGCTTCAGTGGGGGGGGAAGATGCCGGTCAGACCTGGTAGGCCCAAACGTGTTGTGAGGGTCTGCTGGGAACGGCTGGCAGAGTCCCCTGTCAGAAGTAGCTTCAACTCCCACCTCCGCAGAACTTCAACCACGCCCCGAGGGAGGTGGGGACATTGAGTCCAATGGGCCATGTTCCGTGCCTCTATTGTTGAGGCGGCTGACCGAGCTGTGGCCGCAAGGTGGTCGGTGCCTGTCGTGGCGGCAATCCCCAACCCGCTGGTGGACACCGCGTGAGGGATGCCGTCAAGCTGAAGAAGGAGTCCTATAGGACTTTTTGTCCTGTGGGTCTCTGGAGGCAGCTGATAGGTACCGCAGGCCAAGCGAACGCGGCTTCGTTGTTGCTGAGGCAAAACTCGGGCATGGGAGGAGTTTGAGAGGCCATGGAGAACACTTTCGGACGGCTTCGAGGAGATTCTGGTCCACCGTCCGCGCCTCAGGAGGGGAAGCAGTGCAGTGTCAACACCGTATATGGTGGGATGGTGCGCTGCTGACCTCACTGACGCTAGGGTCGGTGGGAGGAGTACTTCAAGACCTCCTCAATCCCACTAACATGCCTTCCACGAGGAAGCAGAGCCTGGGGACTCTGAGGTGGGCTCTCCCATCTCTGGGACTGAAGTCACCGAGGTGGTCAAAAACTCCTTGGTGGCAGGGCCCCGGGTGGATGAGATACCGAGTTCCTTAAGGCTCTGGATGTTGTAGGACTGTCTTGGTTGACACGCCTCTGCAACATCGCATGGACATCGGGACAGTGCCTCTGGATTGGCAGACGGGTGGTGGTCCCCTCTTTAAAAGGGGACCGGAGGGTGTGTTCCAACTATAGAGGGATCACACTCCTCAGCCTCCCTGGAAAAGTCTATTCGGGGTTCTGGAGAGGAGGGTCCGCCGGATAGTCAACCTCGGATTCAGGAGGAACAGTGTGGTTTTCGCCCTGGTCGCTGAACAGTGGACCAGCTCTTCACCCTTAGCAGAGTCCTGAGGGTGCATGGGAGTTTGCCCGACCGGTCTACATGTGTTTTGTGGACTTGGAAAAGGCATTCGACCGTGTCCCTCGGGAATCCTGTGGGGTGCTCGGGAGTATGGGGTACCGGACCCCTGATAAGAGCTGTTCGGTCTCTGTACAACCGTGTCAGAGCTTGGTCCGCATTGCCGCAGTAAGTCGAGCCCGCTTCCAGTGAGAGTTGGACTCGCCAGGGCTGCCCTTTGTCACCATTCTGTTCATAACTTTTATGGACAGAATTTCTAGGCGCAGCCAGGGTGTTGAAGGGGTCCGGTTTGGTGGACTCAGGATTGGGTCACTGCTTTTGCAGATGATGTTGTCCTGTTTGCTTCATCAGGCCGTGATCTTCAGCTCTCTGGATCGGTTCGCAGCTGAGTGTGAAGCGGCTGGGATGAGAATCAGCACCTCCAAATCCGAGAGCATGGTCCTCAGCCGGAAAAGGGTGGAGTGCCCTCTCAGGGTTGGAGGAGAGATCCTGCCCCAAGTGGAGGAGTTCAAGTATCTCGGGGTCTTGTTCACGAGTGAGGGAAGAATGGAGCGTGAGATCGACAGGCGGATCGGTGCGGCATCCGCAGTGATGTGGGCTCTGCATCGGTCTGTCGTGGTGAAAAAGGAGCTGAGCCGTAAGGCAAAGCTCTCAATTTACCAGTCGATCTACGCTCCTACCCTCACCTATGGTCATGATCTATGGGTAGTGACCGAAAGAACGAGATCGCGAATACAAGCGGCTGAAATGAGTTTCCTCCGCAGGGTGTCTGGGCTTTCCCTTAAAGATAGGGTGAGAAGCTCAGTCATCCGGGAGGGGCTCAGAGTAGAGCCGCTGCTCCTCCGCATCGAGAGGAGTCAGATGAGGTGGCTCGGGCATCTGATCAGGATGCCTCCTGGACGCCTCCCTGGTGAGGTGTTCCAGGCACGTCCAACCGGGAGGAGGCCCCGGGGAAGACCCAGGACACGCTGGAGGGACTATGTCTCCCGGCTGGCCTGGGACGCCTTTGGGATTCTCCCGAAGAGCTGGAAGAAGTGGCCGGGAGAGGGAAGTCTGGGCCTCTCTGCTTAAGCTGCTACCCCCGCGACCCGACCTCGGATAAGCGGAAGAGAATGGATGGAATGGATGGATGAATAATTCAATATCTGGAGCTCTCCAAGATGCTGCTTTCAGCTCACACACTGTCACTCACATGCACTTGGGGGACAACTTCACGGCTTGTTCGATGGTACTGCTCTTAGTCATGGGGAAGCTTTGTACCTAACTATCTCTCCTTTTCCTCCCTCTGCAGAGCGGAAGATTTATGGCCAAACACCATTATCATCAGTTCCAGACCTCCTGAATGTGCTCCCTCTACTTGCCCAACCTCATACCGGACTCCACAGCCATCTGAAGACAGTCATATGAAGATTCACATCTGTGAAGACACTGCAGAATTTGCATGACATTTATTTCTCATTATTTTGCCACCAATTATACAGGGACATATGTGGTGAACCACCTCTTTTTGATCTTTGGTTGTCTTCTTTTTACAACTCACATAATTGGGAGAAGGTGAGTAACCTGGTTAAGGCAGAAACCTGGTTTCTATTTTGAACATCTCATGCTTTCCGACCTAAAGTCCTTCACTTATCCATTTCAGTTTGCATATGAGGCAAGTCGTTCATTGGAGGATGCAGTTCATTTAAGCCTCCACTATATTCTTCAGCACATGGACTTGCCTCACACCCATGTGAGGGTCTTGTTTGTGGATTTCTGCTCAGCCTTCAATACCATTGTTCCGGAGTTGCTTCAGAGTAATCCTAATCCAGTTAGGTGAACCATATGGTGTCTGCCAGTGGATTATGAGTTTCTTGACAGGTAGGAAGCAGTATTTGAGACTGGGACTCCATCTGTCTGATCCAATGTCAGTTAGCATAGGCTCCCCTCCAAAGCTGTGTTCTTTCACCCCTCCTGTTTTCACTTTATACAAATGACTCTAGATCTATGGATAAATCTGTAAAAATTCTAAAGTTTGCAGATGGCATAATTGGTGGTGTGCCTTATTGGCAATAATGACGTGTCTTCCTATCAAAGAGAGGTGGGCCATCTTATAGAATAGTCCGGGCGCTCCGGTTTCCTCCCACAATCCAAAAACATGCAGGTTAGGTGGATTGGCGATTCTAAATTGGCCCTAGTGTGTGCTTGGTGTGTGGGTGTGTTTGTGTGTGTCCTGCGGTGGGTTGGCACCCTGCCCAGGATTGGTTCCTGCCTTGTGCCCTGTGTTGGCTGGGATTGGCTCCAGCAGACCCTCGTGACCCTGTATTCGGATTCAGCGGGTTAGAAAATGGATGGATGGCTCTTGCAACAACTAGGAGCTCAATGCTATTTGGACGGTAGAAATGAGGGTTGATTTCTGCCGACAAGTCACTAACTGTCCACTTTTGCAAATTAATTGTCAGACTATGTCTGTTGTTTAAATTCCTGGGGACTGCTTTCATTAATATATTACAATGGGACAAGCACATCACCTCCATCATCAAGAAAACCAGGAAGAGATTGTTATTCCTTCAGCAGCTTAAGAAGCTTGGCATATCAAGGCGTATATTGTTATATTTTTACTCCACCATCATTAAGAGTATTATAACCTCCTCCATCACTGTTTGTTTTCCTTCTGCCTCCTCTTTTTCTAAGACTTGGTTGCAGCAGGTGATTTGCTCAGCTGACAAAATCATTGGCTGTTACCTCCCGACATTAAAAAGTCTATTCATCACCAGAGCGAATAAGAGAGCTGGAAAGATTGCAGCTGACTCCACCCACCCCAGCAGTCATCTGTTCATTTAATTGCCATCACAGTGGGGCTTTAGGTCTATTGAGTCCCAAACTACATGCCAACTCTGCAGCTTCTTTCCTCAGCGTATTCAGGTCCTAAATAAACTTACATTGGGTTACTCCTAACTGATTTGTAACTGTGCTGTTTGTCTATTCGGAAATACTTCACACTTGCTCAACTTGCACAATTTGATATCTATATTATTTTATATAGTTTTTTCATTTATTTGAGTTAACTATTGAAGTTTGTAAATGTTTGTCCAATACATTGTTGTATTTGTACAGTGATTTACACAGTGTCAGGTTAATGATGGGTTGAAATTATGCTGTCTTGAATTGGTAATGTCTTCTATCCCATGTTTTGCACCTAACCAAAGTCAATTCTGCGTGTTTCATAAGCTAGCAATAAAGAGGTTCTGATTCTGACTGTAAACCTATATTTACATGCACAGTTTTACTTATGGAGTTCTCCTTTGGCAAAACCCTCTGACATCATAAAATGCAGAGCCGTTGCTATGAGGCTAAGGATCTGCGCTGATATCTAGAAGGATGCTGGTCACTGTCCGAAGGGATCCTACTCTGTAGGCCCTTAACCTGAAAATTGCTCCAGGTGTGCTGACTTGGCGCTCGGACCACCAAAGATCATAAGAAAACATAATTTCCCATCAGTAATTAATAAACTGTATCAAAAAAAGTAAAAAAGATTAAACATGGCCATCATGAATCCAAAAACAAGCATGGATCCTGTGTCTCCTAGGCAGTGTGGGGAATATTACTCTTAAAAGTTACCTAGTTGCATTCATTATTTACAAAAAAAACCAACTAAATGTTATAAACCGATCAGCCACAGCATTAAAACCACCTGCCTATTATTGCGTAGATCCCACTCGTGCTGCCATAACAGATCTGACCCATTGAGGCATGGAGTCCACAAGACCTCTGAAGGTGTCCTGTGGTATCTGCACTAAGACATCAGCAGCACAGTCTCGTGTCCTGGAAGTTGCAAGGTGGGGCCTCCATGAGTCAGACTTGTTTCTCCAGCACATCTCACAGATGCTCTATCAGACTGAGATCTGGGGAATTTGGAGGCCAAGTTAACACCTTGAATTCTTTGTCTTGTTCCTCAAGCCATTCCTAAATGATATATGCAGTGTGGCAAGGTGCATTATCCTGCTGAAAAGAGGCCACTGCTATCAGGGAAAATTGTTGCGATTAAACGGTATATGTGGTCTGCAACAATTCTTTGATAGGTGGTACGTGTCAATGTAACAACCGCATGAATGCCAGAACCCACGGTTTCCCGGCAGAAAATTGCCCAGAGCATCACGCTGCCTCCACAGGCTTGCCTTCTTCCCATAGTGCATCTTGCTGCCATTCCTTCCCCAGGTAACTGATGCTCATACATCTGGCCATCCATATGAGCGAAAAGAAAGCGTAATCCATCAGACCGGGGCACCTTTTTCCATTGCTCCATGGTCCAGTTCTGATGTGTACGTACTTATTGGAGATACTTTCGGCATTGGACAGGGGTCAGCATATACACTCCAACTGGCCTGCATTCCCACACATAGCAAGCTACAATGCACCTTGTGTTCTGATGCCTTTTCTTATGGCCAGCATTCCGTTTTTCAGAAATTTGTGCTACAGCAGATATTCTGTGGGATCGGACCAGATGGGATAACTTTCGCTCCCCGTGGGCACCCAGGACCCTGTCACTGGTTATCCTTCCTTAGACCACTTTTGGCTGGTACTAACCACTGCATACAGGGAAGACCTCCCCCCTAAGACCTGCCATTTTGGAGATGATCTGACTCAGTCATTTAGCTCTCACAATCGGCCTTGTCAAAGTCGCTCAGATCCTTATGCAGTGCTCATTTTTCTAGCCTCCAGCACATCACGTTCAAGAACTGACTGTTCACTTGCTGCCTAATATATCCCACCCTTTGACAGGTGCCACTCTAATGAGATTCAGTTCACCCGTCAGTGGTGTTAATGCGGCTGATGGATGTTACTTATTGTGAAATTCAGTACACACTGCACTGACATTGGCCAATTTTGTAACCAGTTAACCTAACTGGTTCAATCTTGGGTTGTGGGAGGAGAATTGATACACATGTGGGGAAAAGTGTCTGGGTGGCATGTGAACCCAGAACTCAGCGGCTGTGGACAAACACTACACCACCATGTGGCTCCACTTTTATCATGTCTACTGTTAATTTTTGTTTGGTTAGGATAAAAAGATTAAAGTCTAGACTATTAAAAAAAGAAGCCCATGCATGGACTTGGGGAGAATGTGTATACTTTCCGAGGACTGGGCATGGCACTGATTGAGACGTCAAACCCTGCATCTTGTTATAATGGCACTAAGTGTCTCAGACTGTGGCCAATGATGTGAGTCACAACAGACCAAATCACAAACATCTAGCTTGAGCAAGAAGGGTGCCGTGATGTTACAGTAGGTTTTGTTTACCTGATTGTGGAGCATAAATATTGTTTTTGTGTCCAGGTGATGTTTTCTCTGAATCTCCAGTTTTATTCCCACATCTTAAACAAGCTGTGCGTTTGATTGGTGACGATGAGTGTGTGTGTCAGTATGATCTAGCACAACGCAATAGCTGGTGTTAAATTAAACAGCGCTTCCAAATAAACACTTGATGTGTTACTTTCACACGATAAGAGTTAGTTTAGCAGCAGCAATTTCACTGTGAAAATGGTCTGACGCCATGAAGAGTGTTGATTCCTACCTTGTGCCCAGAGAAGAGGCTTCAGCTTCCTGTAACCTGAAATAAGATTGAGTCGGTTCAGAAAATGGATTGATGGGTATATCTATTGAATTATGGGGTCCTTTGTAATACATTATGCAAGCTTAGAATCTTTTTAATGTGATCAGTATGTTCTTTATTTTGTGTACCTTTGTTTTAATATATGTTAGGTGACATTCTTCCATAGCCCCTCTAAAGCTGCCTTCCATATATAATGCTGTGTAACGCGCATTTGTACTCCTCCACCAGGCTTGAAATTGGCAGAGAGAGGGCTCCGTTACCATACAGGTCAATGCAGGTGAGGCACCACGGCAGTCCAAGCCACTTCATCACTTGTGCATTCACTAGTCTTTCCAGCCAGTTGGCCTGGGATAATGTGACCTCATAGATAGAAATTGACCACATGAGCCGGGGCAGAAGCCCAAACTGAAAGCACCACAGCTTCCCTGGAAGGGCAGTGTTGTTGATCTTATTTAGGCCGTTGATTGTATCCTGCCTGAGTTGTTCCACCTGCTTCGAGTCTTTGAGCTCTGCACTATACCAACGGCCAAGGCTTTTGATAGGCTTTTCCAGAACTGTTGGTATTGGTTCGTTATTAACCTGGAACCTCTCATTGGTAAGCTGGCCTTTGACTATGGAGATACTGCGAGATTTGCTGGGTTTAAATTCCATTCGTGCCCACTTGATGTTTTCCTGAAGTTTATTTAACAGACGTTTGGTGCATGCGTTTGTTGTTGTTATTGTTGTCATATCATCCATGAAACGCAAACCAGTCTTCAACCATTCCCCTCCAACCACCCATCGGAAGGCTCGAATAATGAGCTCCATCACCATGGTAAACGCCAGTGGAGAGATGGTACAGCCAGCCATTATGCCTATCTCGAGGTGCTGCCAGGCCGTTGTTCTAGTCTGTGTTGTCACACGGAATTGCAGGTCCTGGAAGTAGGCTTTGACCAGCCTTGTGATTCCCTCTGGGACTTGGAAGAACTTGAATGCCATCCACAAGATCTCATGCGGCACTGACCCAAAAGCATTGGCAAGATCTAGGAAAACCACGTGCAGATCTTTCTTCTCCTTCTTGGCTGTCTGTATCTGGTGCCAGATGACATTTTGGTGTTCCAGGCATCCTGAAAATCCTCTTATCCCTGCCTTCTGCACTGAGGTGTCCACAAAATTGTTCTTCTGCAAAAACGCTGAGAGTTTCTGGGCCACAACACTGAAGAATATCTTTCCTTCCACATTCAGGAGCCTGATCTGGTGGAACTGATCGATGGTTGAAGAATTCTTCTCTTTGGGAATCAGGATACCTCCTGCCCGCTGCCATGCCTTCGGTATGACTCCTTTCTCCCATGCCACCTTCATTAGCTTCCAGAGGTACTTCAAAACACCTGGCGCATTCTTATGGAGCCTATATGGGATGCCATTGGGCCCAGGGGCTGAGGCTGCTCTTGCCCGCTTTACTGTCCTCTCAACTTCGCTCCATGTAGGGGGCCTTATTTCCAACTGGTGCTTGGGTGGTTGAATTGGCGGCATGTCATCTGGAATAGTGGCTGGCACATGCCTCTTGTTATCGGAGTAAGTCTTCCTCAGGTGCTCCTCTAGTTCCCTTATGGGTGCTTTTAGGGTCCCAGTTTTCTCTTTTACGAAGAGATCTTTGACAAACTTATGGGGATCTCTGTAGAAGCAAGTCCTCGTTCGTTCTTTCTTCTTATGTTTCTTGCTTAGGCATTCTGCTCTTCGCAGTGTCGCAATTCGTTGCCTAATTTCACCCTGTAGTGCCTCAAGTCCTTTCCTTTCCAATTCTGTGGCCTTTTTCCATTGTTTTCTCAGGTTCCTGCTTTCTTTCACCAGTTGTTCGATCTTTTGTTGTCTCCTGGACTTTAGGTTGACGGATGGATCCTTCTGCGTCCTAAGATTTGTGCTTTTCACCCCAAATCTGTCTGCTCCATAGCTGTAAATGATCTCCCCAATCTTGTCCAGCTTTCTTTCCACGCACCCTTTCAGCCCCTCTAGAAGATGGACGAGGTCTGTGTCTGTGGTTTCCCACTCCTTTTTTTGGCAGGATTTAGGCAATAAGATTTGAGGCTTCCGTCCCTTCATCTTCCACTCTACTGCTATCTGTGACTGGATGGGTTCTGGACTCATTAGTGTTGGCGGCTCTGTGCTTGGTTGAGCTTCGTCTTGGGTTCTGATACCCTGTGGACTGTGGTGACTAACCTGCCACTGGGCTTCACTTGACTGATTTGCCCTACCTCTAAAGAAGTAGTGATCAATTTTCCTGCCCTGGTGGATCTTGAGACCCTAATACTAAATGGAAGTTGTTTGGCTTTTATTTAGCAAAATAATCTGCCAGTGGGGTAAGCAAAATTTACTTTAAAGAAATCAAAATAATCGTAAATACAATTTTTTTGATAAGTCAATAACTATAATAAGGAAAGGAAGTTTTAATATCTTGATATCCTTTTCCACTTGCTTAGATTTCATTTTTTGCAGTGAGCCATCATTCATTCTCAAATGTGAACTCCTACTCCTCGTCGGGGTGGGTGTTATGAAGCTACATAACCGTTTCATTGCTCATGTCCAACTCCAGGCTGTTATAAATTCTAGTCCTAGTCAGACTTTTAGTGCAATTCCTAGGAGTAATTCAGAGATGCTTGATGTTGTGATGTGAAATTTTGCATACAAGTTGATAAATATTTTGTATGTCTTTATTTGTAACTTAGACAAGGCAATGTAATATTGGTGTTACATTATTGATAATAACAGCAATAGTTTGATGGTTAAGAACCCCTTCCCCCCTTTAGGACTGAGTCTCTTTGTAATTTTATGATAGGGTTGGGGGAAGTACCTCAAACAAGTTTGGAAAATGATTCTTTGCAGGACCCTCTCAATCATCCCCCACAGGAAAGCCAGGCAGGTGTGAAGGTATTCTGTCCCCCCATTGGTCTGAAGTATGGCTGTTTGGAATTGGCTTGCATCAGAAGCCTTTAAGTACGATGACACCCTATTGGCTGTAGGGGTTGGACAGAAAACCTATAAATTTGCCTGCTTTACCTCGCTCTCTCTCTCTTACAAAACTGATGAAAGACCATCTCACACCATGAACTGAAAAGGACAACACAATGAAGAGCACAGCTCGGCAGCCATATTGAGAAAGGCATGTGGCTTGTTCTGAAGAAAGCTGACCAAAAACGAGGACTTAACTCAAGATATTTTAAGTAACTAACAAGTCTGTGTGCCTCCTGAAATTACACATCAGCATTTAACAGGTTGTATGGTTGTCAATATTCAAATTTACTTTGCATATTGTTATTATTTATGAATATTATCAATAAAACATTATCTAAATGTAACTTAACTCCTGCTTGTCTTTTACTACACCTAATTGCCTGAGGTTATAAATGTAGAAGGGAAGGTGGTGTGAAGTTATATAGTACAATACCTTATAAACAGTGGTAAGTCTGTGAGATTTGAGGCATTCTGACTAAGGCTACATATTAATAACGCAAAAGCCAAAAGGAGAGTAATATATTGCTCTACCAAAACAAAACACCTGATAAATACGGGCACTGGATTTCCTCCTGGATTTCCCAGTGTTTTGCTGCATTCATTTCCCCCTCTACCCTCACAAGCTTTCCAGAGCCTGCTGTGGTGAAAGACCATCACAGCGTGATGCTAACACCACCTTGCTTTACTGTGGAGATGTTCATAATGTGTAGTGTTTGGCTTCCCCAAACTTGGCATTAATTATGATAGCTGAAAAGCGCATTTCCCATCTCACCAGGTCACTGGACCTTCTTCCATCTGACTTTACAGTATCCCATGTACCTTCTTGAAAACTCTTGGCACATTTTATTTATTTTTTAAAGTGGCTTTCTCTTCATCACTTTCCCATGCAGCTATGACTGGTGAAATGTCCAGACACCAGTTGCTCTCAGCACCATCTCGCCATTCTCAGCCATTGAAGCTTATCACTCCTTCAGAGTTCTCTGAAGTCTCTCAGTGTCCATCCTCACCAGCTTTCTTGTTGATGATCAGTCAGTTTTTATGGACGACCTGCTAGAGCTGGTTTACACCTGTGTCATACTTTTCACATTTTTAATGATAGATTTAACTGGATATTCAGTGATTTGGGTATTTTCTTGTCTCCGTTCCCCAGACTTGAGCTTTTAAATCACCTTTTCATTTTCCCAGGAGTGTTCTTGTGTCTTCATTGTGTAAATTAGGCCACCATATTGACTCACCACAAGTTGGCCCTTCCAGATGAGGTGCATTTACCCTACAATCACACACAGGTAATCTCCATTGAACTAATTATGGATCTTCTAAAACCAGATGGTTGCACCAGTGACAATTTAGGTTTTGTCATTATAAAGGGGGTGATTTCTCAAGTCACCAGTTATTTTATGCTTTATATTTTTAATTAACTTAAACCCATTTGCAGAGATTTGTTTCCACCTTGATATTAAAAAGTCTTATTCTGATGTTCAATGCTAATAATGTCAAATTAAGTTCATTGTAATTCAATATTGTATAAAAATAGAACGTGAAACTGTCCATGGTGGTGAATATTTTTTTATAGGCACTAACTATATAATACTATATATCCATCCAATTATCCCTCCATGTTTAATTCTGATAGTATCAGAGCTGGAATTAACCCCAGATGAGGTGGCAGGTCATCAGAAGGCACACCCTATCAATTTAACCCAGAGAAAAAAAACAAGTGGAACCCCACTGGAAGAACATGCAACCTTAACACTGATTGAGCTGGGATTCAGGCTTAGCCTCTGAGATGCTTGAAGCTTCAGCATTAACAGTTACACCACCAACAATAACAACATTTATTTCTATAGCACATTTTCATACAAATGATGTAGCTCAAAGTGCTTTACAGGATGAAGAAAGAGAAAAAAGACAAAATATAAAAATAAGATTAGGCAATACTTATTAACATAGAATAAAAGTAAGGTCTAATGGCCACAGAGGACAGAAAAAAAAAATTCCAGACGTCTGGAGAAAAAAACAAAATCTGCAGGGGTTCCGAGGCCACGAGACCACTCAGCCACCTCTAGGCATTCTACCTAACATAAATGATCTGAATCAGTCCTCATGGTTTTCAGGTTTCACATGAAAGAATTTGATGATAACAGTTCTGTGGACCTCTGGCCTTCAATTCATCAATGCAGGGACGATGAGGGTTATGTGGTCAGGTGAAAAACCGGATAAAGAACAGCAGAGAAAGTAGGGATTAGTACGGATTGAGGAGATATGATAAGAACTATAATTAAACGTATATACAGAATACCAGGGTTGCACTAAAATGAAGCTATGAGAAAGCCATGTTAAAGTAATGGGTTTTTAGCATTTTTTAAAGTGCTCCACCGTATTAGCCTGGCGAATTTCTGTCGGTAAGCTATTCCAGATTTTAGGTGCATAACAGCAGAAGGCCAACTCACCACTTATTTTAAGTTTAGCTCTTAGAATTATAAGCAGACACTCATTTGTAGATCTAAGGTTACGATTTGGAGTGTAAGGTGAAAGACATTCTGGGATATATATATAGGATGGAGCAGATTATTGAAGGCTTTGTAAACTATAAGCAGTATTTTAAAGTCAATTCTAAATGACACAGGCTAACAGTGTAGTGACATCAAAACTGGAGAGATGTGCTTGGATTTTCTTTTCCTATTTAAGATTCTAGCAGCTACATTCTGCACTAGTTTTAATTGATTGATGTCTTTTTTAGTAGTCCTGAGAGAAGTGCGTTAAAGTAATCTAGTCGACTGAAAACAAAAGCGTGAACTAATTTCTCAGTATCTTGCATTGTTATAAGAGGTCTAACTTTTGCTATATATTCTTAAGTGAAAAAATGCTGTCCTAGTAATCTGATTAATAAGTGATTTAAAATTCAGGTCAGAGTATTTGCACCTAAAATCTTTGCCTCCATCTTGACTTTTAATCCTATTGGATCAAGTTCATTTCTAATACCCTCATTATATCCATTTTTGCCAATCACTAAAATTTCGATTTGCTCCTTATTTATCTTGAGAAAATGACATTCAGAAACACAAATAACACATTGGGTTAGTGAATCAAGAGATAACTACAGTTGTGCGTCATCAGCATAGCTGTGGTAGCTCACGTTACGGCTTGAGATAATCTGATCTAACGGAAGCATGTAAATCGAAAAGAGCAGTTGACCCAAGATGGAGCCTTGTGGAACACCATATAGAATATCATGTGTCTTCAAGTATAATTACCACAACTAACAAAGAATTTTCTACCTGCCAGGTAGGACTCAAACCAATTTAAGACACTGCCAGAGAGGCCCACCCACTGACTAAGGCGATTTCTAAGAATATTGTGATCAATGGTATCAAAAGTGGCACTCAGATCTAAGAGGATGAGAAAAGATAAATTGCCTCTGTCTGCATTTACCTGCAAGTCATTTACTACTTTAACGAGTGCAGTTTCTGTACTGTGATTTGTTCTGAAACCCGACTGAAACTTATCAAGAATAGCATGTTTATTGAGGTGGTCATTTAGCTGCATAATGACTGCCTTATCTAGGATTTTACTTAAGAAAGGCAGGTTAGAAATGGGTCTAAAATTTTCAAAAGCAGAGGAGTCGAGATTATTTTTCTTGAGCAGGGGTTTAACTACACCAGTCTTAAGATAGTCTGGGAAGACCCCCGTATCTAATGATGAGTTTACTATGTCAAGAATATTATCAATTAGCACGCCCGATACTTCTTTGAAAAAACTTGTTCGTATTGGGCCAAGGACGCAGGTGGAGGGTCTCAGTTGAGAAATTATTTTATATAAATCAGGCAAATCTATCCTGGTAAAAGAATTTAATTTGTTTAAAATGGAGTACCAGGGTTTAAGAGGATCAGTATTGGGGGGATGTACTATATTATTTCTAATATCATTAATTTTGTGATTAAAAAATACAGTAAAAGCCTCACACCAGCCTACTACCACAGGCCTCCAATAAATATTGGGTGACATTTGGGAGAAATTCCACACAGACTCTGCCCAGGCAGTGGCACTAAGCACTCCAGTACTATACTATCAATATCAGAGAAGTGGAGACTTTGAAAATGTACTCAGGCTGGGGTTCAAACTAGGTCCTCAAACGAAGTGACTTTGTACTGACGTGTTGGGCAGCTGGATATTCTGTGTATTATAGAGGGCATTGTGCAGTCAAGTACTCACTGCTTCTATCCATTTTCAATTTTGCCACATCTGTTGAAAGAGCATGCTGCCTCACACCTGCTTTCTTTTTCTCCTTCTCATGCTTCATTTTGCTGCCATGTCCTATTTTTGTGCTGCACACATCTATCAATTACTGCATATAACCCTTGCATTTTCTTTTCAGGTTTAATTGAAAGAAGAAACAGACATTGCCCCATTTTTCACCTGTAAATACAGAGTGCCCTCCTGGCATTTCCCTTCATGCCAATAATGCTATGGGGTCTTAGTCTATGAAGAGTGGGTTTTATTTCACAATAATAAAATAGACAAGGCAGAGATGAGCACAGGATGAACACAAAGTACAAAGGGTCAGACAAAGTAAAGCAAATTCCTGCTGCCTGACTGCCCCTTCCTCACTAAGGTCTTATTGATTTTGATATATGAGGTTTGATCTGAAAGGAATGGGCCGAATCTGTTAAGAGAGACAGCAGTAGAACCAAAAAGTTGTTATTTCTGTGAGCACTAACACACTTGTAACATTTACAAGGCTTGTCTTGTAGGGAATGTGTATGGTGTGAGAAGAAGAATTGAATAACTGATGTTAATAAACCAATTAATCAGTGTTGTCTTTGGCAATGCCAGTACTTAATTAAAAAAAAACACTCACCCATCAACACAAATTAATGTAGGGTCCACCCAAACATCTTTGTTTTGCCAGAAATATGAAAAGATCTATACAATTTATAAACGAGGTTCATAATTCTGCGATTGTCTACATTAAATAACTTTTACTTTCTTTCTTGTGGTCTGGTTGTGATAGGCTATTTTTCAATAGACAACCAAATAAAACAAATACAATTTATTATTATAATATAAAAATTAACCAAAGATGGATATGTGCAAGTATCTTATATATAAATGTCTACACGTGGAAGTGTTTGTGTCTGTCTGTCCAGCCCAGAAGTGAGAGGTGGAGTCGGGGTAAGGACTCCACCTCCAAGGATACACAAGCGAGGCCAACACATCGTCAAAATGAAACCACTGAAGAAAGAGTCACTCGCTTAGCGGTTAATACAGAGGTGAGGTGAGCACATCGGCAAAACAGTATCCCTTTACTTTTCCTCCTGCTGCTAAAAGAGAGTCGAGCACGCTGGCAAAAGGAAACCTCAGAAGAAAGACAGTTCCTTGGCCGCTAATGCACAAGCAATATGAGCACATTGGCAACACAAAACCTCCTAGCAGAGAGATGCCCAGAATAGTTCCTTTCAATTACCTGACATCTCTACGTCTTTCTGACAATTTCAATAGTTTCTAGGACCCCGTGCTTTTTTATATGTATTGTCATGCTCAAGAACATAGTGGATAGTTTAAAGGCTCTAGTGATGCTAATTTCCTGCTACTCAGGATCGAATTTCCACTCTTGACAACACTTTGCCCACTGGTCCAGACTGACGCCTAACCTCAACAGCACCTCGGCTTTTAATTGCTCATAATTAGTAGCAACCTATTCTTTAAAGTCATAATAATCCTGTGGAGCCAGTCCCCTCAAAAACAGTGCCAGTATGTGCAAACACTCCGTAAGCTCCTAGTGATGATGGGTAGCCATACACTCAAAAACCAAGAAGTAGGTCTCTATGTTGTCATCTGGATGAAATGGCAGTATTTCCTGGGACAGTCCCAAAAATCATTCCTGGCATTCCTGTTGGAGAGCAGTACGCATCTAATTATGTACCTCTGCTTCAGTGAGTTGAGCCTATTGCTCCCTGACCTGGACCTCAAGAGCCTGGACCTTTGCAGTCATGGCCTACATAATTGTAGCTACCTTTTTTTTTGTGCTGTCATCTTCACAACTTGTAAAATCCTGCCGACTACGCCACCGTAAGAAAGAAGGCAAACTCTATATAACTGGATGAAGAATAAATGTGTTGTACAGAATAATATTGAAAACGAGTCTAAATGTTGACTGCCTAAGATTGCATCATGAAAGGAAATATCCTAGGACAGGACACCTGGACGAAAAAAAAATAGTGGGGGCAGTTTAGTTCATAATTATCTTAACTTGTTTAACTCGTATATCATTTTAAATGTGACTTGGACATTTTCACAAAAAATGAGACTAAAAGAGCAATAAAACAGGAAAAGTAAAGCACATGCAATTCCAAGCCCCATCCCATAATTGCTCACCTCCATTCCACCATTTATTTTTGTTCTGCTGCTTTAAAAAAAAAATCAGCCAGCCTACCTTTTGTAAAAGACAAATTGGCTGCTTCTCAGAAACCCATTTCTCTGTGTGACAGAGAGTGAATGGAAAAAAATCAGAGAGCGAAAACTGAGTACATTGTGTTGTGCTTGACGCCACACTTTGGAACACAATGTCAAATTAAGACATATTTTACCCCAAGGATAATTTATTCTCCTTTGTTAAGCTTGATGATCAGGAATGAGAAAATGCTGTATGCACTATAATTTAGTGATTTACAATAAGAGTTAAAAAGAAGACTTATTTGATGCAGAAATAGTTTTGACCTCCAATGCTCAAAACATATTTACATTCTGGGTCCTTTGGCACCTTAGGCAAGACTGGAGAACCCCAGCCTCATATCCACACATACAACCCAAACCTCCCATCATTTACTTTTCATGGACAGAAATTGTACATGTGAATGTTAAAATATTGTACCGCTAGCATCACATTTATTGCTTATGAACCAAAACATTTGTAAAGTACAGTAATACACTTCAGAAGCTAAGCTATAGTCTCTGTTCAGTCAGTCATAAAATGAATAAAATATTTAGTAATACAACACTGAAATGAAAGAAATATTGCACTGCAGATTTTTAAATTGCAGCTTCCAGTGTGTCCACGGTTCACCCTGTGAAGGCGCAGGCTTTCCTGATAAGTTTGATAAGGCTTTGTGTTTCTTTTGAGCTCAGGTAGCTTCACCAGGAGACCACAGCTTGAACACTACACTGGTTACTACGGACTGGTAGAACATTTCCCGCTGCTTGTTGCACACATCTAAAGAGCTAAATCTTCTTAGCAAGTCCAGTCTGCTCTGGTCCATCTCATCCAACGCAACTGTGCTGTCAGACCAGTCCAGTTTGTGGCACCAGACCAGTCCAGTTTGTTCTTCATGTGAACCCCCATGTACTTGCAGCTCTGCAACACTTCTACATCCTACCCCTGAATGGTGACTGGTTTCAGAGGGTGGCTGTGCCTGAACTGTGCTGTACAGGTGATAAACTGGGACAGCTTTTCATGTGGAAAAGAGGAAAAAAAATAAAAGTGAGTGTTTGCAGTTGTGTTCCACGTTTGTCTGTGTCTGGGTGGGGGCAGATGGTTCGCCCTCTGGTGGTCCACAATATATTGATGGATACTTTAAACCCATCTTTACATGGAATCTTTTCAGATGGGTCTATTTTACGTAGAGGGGCACTTGTTGCGGTAGAAATTAACTTGGAAATAAATTAAAGAAAGAAATCTTGTCCTCAGACGAGGGCCTCTTTGAGTCAGGAACCAAGCAGGAGGAAGATTGTCCATTGTGTCTTTTATTTCTTATCATGAAAAGGGATACACTCCATTACAGCAGCCTGAGAGGGAATTGACACAGAGTAAAGACAGATAGCTATATTTATAGGTAACAGAATTTACATAACCGTGCTGAATTAGCGCTTACTCTGATTGGTTCACTGGCCCATATTCACTCTGATTGGCTAAAAGACATGATGTGTTTTAGCAGAGAGGATTAACCAGCTACCATACCCCAAAATAAAAGTCCAATTTCTACTATATTCTTGGTCCTTACAATACTTTTCAATACTTCTTGAGTTCCTGTGAGTGTGACATCTGCCAAGTCTTACATGGCAGTCAGCCAACTTCTTGAACCATCACCTAGAACCTTCTTGTTCCTTGTTGTTCACTTGACCTTTATCTGCTTTTACTGATATTCTTGAACAGGTTTATGACATTTATTAACCCATTACGCTAAGAGAGATGCTATATTTTAATGGGGAAAGAACAGCACAATAACTATATGTCCCCTAAATGATTTTGTGACCCATAAGTTGAGTTTTTCTTCCACATTGGACATTCTGATTATTTAACCAGGTACAACAGAGTGAAGGTTTACTTATGAAGGCTAGATTCATTTCTCTAAAGCTGCCATGGTTTTGAAAAGGAAGGTTACTATGCTGTGCCTAGGTTTTCACTCTTCAAGTAACCGGTGTCCTGTCCAGGGACTGGTCCTGCCTTCATCTCTATGCTGGGATGGGCACCAGCTTCCCCATGACCCTTCTCAGAATGAAGCGAGTTTGGAAAATGAAATGGTGGATGGATGTCTCAAGGCAAATTTCATGCCATGGGTTGGATGCCCAACTTCTGAATGAGTGATATGAACTTTTTTTATTAATTTGGATTTTTCTCAAAATTTTATAAGCTACACTGCCAAGATCCGTGGCCTGGCAACCTGAAGGAACGTTAGACCAGACAAGCCATATTTCTTCCAAATCACTTCCCGCAAATGACAATAAACAGTCTCACTGTGATATCCTCAGTGTAACAGAATGAACGAGAACCCCTGGGTTTGTATAGCGATGAATGGCTGTAGTTGAATGTCTGGCATTGGCAAGCAGCAGTCGAGAAAAGGGTGCAAATTCTGTATCAGCTTTCTTGCATTGATCTTTGGTTTAAATGTCCGAGCAGTAACTGTCTGTCTAGTTTTCTTTAGTCCTCTTGTTTATATGGAAATAACCCAGATGAAATTGATGGGGGGGGGGGCAAAAAAATTACCTCGAAGGGTCACCGTCCTGTAGCCTCCTTTGTTTCCAGAGGAAAACATTTAAACAGACACAACAGACTATAAAAACGTCACAAAACACCTTTAAGAAGTCCCTATTCATGCAGCACTGCTACAACTTATAGGACTTAAATTGATCCTTAAGGTGTGATTACAGGCAAGCACAACAGCTAACACTGCAATCTCAATGGGTCCAGCGTCCTGGGTTCCATGCTCACATGAGTTCCTTGTGAGTTTTCATCCAAATGCTCCAATTTTCCTCCCACATCCCCAAACACATACAGGGCATCTACTGAGGGGGTTCTACAGCAAGCCCATCCTGTTCCTGGCTATTTGTGCCAATACTTCTAGGATAGGCTCTGGTGCCTGGTGAGCTTGAAGTGAATGTTTTACAAGATATGTCTTATATTGTTCATCACTCATATGACTTATTTTAATACAGTATATGTAAAGTGCAACAGGTAATGAAAAGGTGACATTCAGTCCTTTCAAAGCTGTTCCTCAGTGACATCACCTTAATTTACAAAAAAACAAATATCCTTCTTACCCAGTTGTAGAAATACACGCAAGGAAATTTCAAATGACAGCCATGTAAATGCCCGCAGAGCTAAACATGCAAAAAAAAAGCATTACAACGCAGTAAAATGAACCTGAAAACAAATGAGTCCTGTAGCATCACGCCCTACCGATTTCAAGAATAGAATAATGTGAGGGTTAAGAAGACCTACAAAATAAAAGAGCAATGTTACGCAATCCATTGGGTTTTGTTTATTAAAAATGATTCAGATTGTCGCTTGTCATTGAGATGGTTCTACAAACCCTACTTTGGCAGCAGGCTAAGGGATCAATCTGTTAGATGTTAACTTGGACAGCTAGGCTAGGTGAGCTTGAATGTGTTATATTCTTTATCATTTCCACTGCACCTTTCGTTTCTTTCTGTTTATGTTTCTAATGGAGCGCTTCTTGCCTTTCTATTATATTTTGCCTTTCCAATCTATCTGACTGTCGACAGTGAATTCAGAAAACCTTCAGACCCCTTCACTTTCTGCACACTTTGTTGTGTTGTCCATTTCATTTTATACGTGATAATTTTCCATTTTTGCACATCAGTCTGCACTCAATACCCCAGAATGACAAGGTGAAAACATGTTTGAAAAAAGGTTTGCAAATTTATTACAAATCAAAATCTGAAATCTCTCATTTATATATGTATTCAGACCACTATTTCAGTACTTTGTTGAAGCCCCCATAGCAGCAGTTAGAGCTTATGAGTCTTTTTGAGTAAGTCTCTCCTAGCTTTACACACCTGGATTTGTGCAGTTTATCCTTTTCTTCCTGGCCGATCGTCTCAAGCTTCGTTAAATTTGGATGGGAAGCTTCAGTAAACTGCCATCTTCAGGTCTCTCCACACCTGTTCTATGAGGTTTAAGTTGGGGATTTGATAGGGCCTTAAGGACACCCAGAATTGCCTGGAAGGCACTCCAGTGTTGTCTTGGTTGTATGCTTCAGATTATTGTCATGCTGCCATGCTCACAAACCTCTCTGTATTTGGCTACACTCATCCTTGCTTCAATTCTGAGCAGTTTTATTATTACTGGTATGGAGAAGCACCCCCATCACATGAAAGTACCACCGCCATGCTGTGCTGTTGTGATGGTATTAGGCCGCTGATGAGCAGTGCTTTACCTTTGCCAGACATGGTGCTTATAGCTTTTTTTTTTATTTTATTGAGATCACAAAACATTCAATGCAAATAAATGAATTTTTACAAAAATAGGACCGAAAACACCTTCTTATAGTACTTCTTAAAGAGTTCAATTTGTGTCTTACTAGACCAGAGTAACTTTTTTTCACCAGCTCTCTGAGTTTTCTAAACTGTCACAGGCCATCCAGTAAAGAGTGGCTGCCATCTACCATGAATGCCTGATTGATGAACTGCTCCTGAGATGGTTGTCCACCCGACAGGTTCTCCCATTTCTGTAGAGGACTTCTGAAACTCTTTTAAAATGACAATTGGGTTCTTGGCCACCACACGACCAAAACCCTTCTTGCCCAATTACTCATGTTTGGCCAGAATGCCATCTCTAGGAAGAGTCCTGGTAGTTCCAGACTTCTTGTGTTTCACAATTATTGAGGTCACTGTGCACCTGGTAACACTCAAAGCTGTAGAAATGGTTTTTATACACTTGACCTGATCTATGCCTCACCACAATTTGATCACTGAGATCTACAAAGATTTGAAAAGAGTTGATTTTCATCCTGAAGTGGTGGGAATTGTGATACCTTACATACACAGGTCTTTGCCTTTCAGAACCATGTCCAATCATGCTGACAGCGTACATGTGCAATGACACTCCTTATTCAGGAAATGATCCCAGTCGTCCCACGGGAGAAAGACTTTCTGAGACTTATGAAACCATTTCTGGACAAAGGCAGAACCATAACAACAGTTGCGTGGAGTGCGACAGGAGCTTCCACCTGCAGCTAAACTCATTCACGTACTGAAGTAGCATTACACATGTACTTTGTGAGCATGCCCATGTCGATCAGACACAGGAAGCTCTGCAGTCTACTTGTGACTTTACACTCTAGGAAGATAAGTAAATAAATATAGGTAAACAACATTCAAAATGGCTTTTATATACAGTAAGTAACATATAAATGTTTTTCATATAAAGACTATCAAGAAACATAATCACAAACAGAACATTGCACAATACATTGGAGAGCTCTGTAGGCCATGCTATTTCATTGAAGGACATACATGTGGCAGACTGACTGGCAAGATGATGCCCAACATCTAACTGCATCTAAATGGTGCCATCTTTCACCTTTACACCTGGTGCAGCTGCGTTGTTCTTATGTGTGAGGAGGGCTTCTATTCTCTTTGTCCGATGAAGAACACTCATCCTCACCTGAGATCACCTCTGTTATAGCACATCTTTATTTAAAAGCTAACAGTATCAGATCGGGGGGAGTGTGAACGTGACTGAGAGAATAAAACTGAATAAAAAAAGATGCCAACCTTTAAAAGTACCATACATTTACACCGGCTGTTACAGACTCAAATCAAATGTATGTATTTATTCCATAATAGTATCAATAAGAGCAGCTCACTACTCAAAACGTTAATTCTAGAAAGCAGCCAGAATTGAACCAGCAACCTCTTGATTATGAGTCAGCAGTTCTTACCGCTGCACCACCCAAGTGCTCGTGTCAGCATCATACCCTAACCTCATTTCTTTTTCTTCGGTTATATTCTTGAATAAAAGTGCACTTGTTTTGTTATACTTGTACCTTTTGTGAAAGTGTTTATTTGATATTTGGACTTCACACATTATACACTTCATGTCAAAATTTTGTCGTTAGTACTATAACATGAAAAAAGTTTTAGGTATGTGTTCAACATTTCTTGCCTCGCATTTCCTGTCATCCTACATTTACCCAGATCATTGTAGATACGGAACACACATGAAATGTATGTATTCCAAATAACAATATATTATTTACCTTATACACTCCAGGCCACTCACACCCAGATAAACAGACTTAAGTTGAGAGAACTTTTTAGCCTGAGTTGAACTGCGGCATTGTGGAGTGATGGGATAGCTCTACCGGTGCTGATCGACACATTTACAAAACAAAAGACGCTAATGGAGAGGTGCGAAGGGATTTAAGGTGGGCCAGGATTACAAGTTTTTTCGTAGGCTTCAGGGATTCTAGTGTTAAAACATACTGGCCAGGTACAAATATGTTTACTTGACCCGCCAATCTTCTTGCATCATTGCACTGGCCTCCCATCCGACTAATGTACAATCCTCCGATCTGGCCGGGATGCATGTTCTCTTGCTACAGTATATATGAGTTTGTTCTGCTGTCCTGCCTTAGGCTAGCATCCTGTTCTGGACTGTGTGGGATAAGAACGGGCATCCTGGCCAGGGAGGAGTAAGGTTTATTATCTGGATGGGATGGATTGGTTGGCTGGACAAAACTTTGTACCCAGCCAATAATGGAGGACCAACATAAGCCAGAACTTGGGAGTGGTTCCATCCCCCATGCATTAGGTGGCGGTGGTCCTCATATGAGAACCCAGTCGGGGCACCTGCAGGGGTGCTGAGGAAATGGAGTACAGAAGTGTAGCTCTGTAGGCATCCCTTTGTATCAGTACAAGGTGCTGTCAGGAGAGGACCACCCTACTTTGTCTATGACCAAGAAGTGCTTCCTAGAGAGGCCAGAGTCAGGAGGAGGTGGACAAAGCTTGCGAGAGGAGCGGAGGAGGCAGTGACCAGTGAAAGAAGGAAGAAAAGAGTTGTGTTGTTGTTCCTTTTCATATTTGTACTTGTGAATGTGGTGGGAAACACTTTCTTTAAGAGTTTCCAACAATAAAAGACTCTTAATGCCCTTTAACTTGTGTCAGTGCCTGGTTGTTTTGGGTGTTAGGGACCTGGAGCACCCCCTGGTGTACACAACTGGTTTCTGCAATTTGTTCCATCTGGTATTGAAATAAGCAGGTTAAAAAATTGGTGGATATTTCTTAAACACACACAAGCTTTTAGCAAATTATAACCTGTTTATGAAAATGCTGGATGAGAACATAAGAGAACAAACATATCCTTCCCTCTGTAAAGCAAAAGAAAGTTCGCCCTGCCATTCAAATGTACTACAAAGTACTTCTATAAATAGAATAACGAGAAAGGAGACTATAAACACACCTTATCTCAACAATAACAAAAAGCAAATGATGAAGAAATAAGTAGGGTGGGAGCAGTCACATCAGAGTGTTGGTATCCGGAACCAATTCCTCAAGTCAAAGTGTTTAAATATTTCACCAAAAGATATTAAGCTTCTTTGCTTAGTTAACAACTGAGAAGAAAACTGATGCTACTATTGACATTGCTCCTTGCGTTAACAGAAAATTTGTGACCCTGGATTATTTTCACTTTTGCTTCAGTACTTTAACAAGAGACCAAATCTATTAAAACAAAGTAAACAGTGCACCCTAGAGGGTTTACAGTGTGCAAATACAGACATCTTGGGAAACAAAAATAAAGCAGCAACATTAAAAAAAAAAACACTCAGTAGAATTCTTGGCTTTGTTTTTAATGGCAGTATATAAAATTATTATGATTAGTGCCAGGAGTGAACGCTCACAGATTGGCAGGCTTCACATTAAATCAATGCCCAAGGCAATGACTGCATTGCAGGTCACAATAACAGGAGACATCACCAACAATGACCATATGAATCAGGATCAGAGGTGGCTGACTATACAGTTTGAACACCAGGGGACTCTCTTGAGTTATCCCCAATCCAAAAATAATGAATAAGAAATGTAAAATAAGGGATTTTTTAATAAGAGAAGGATTAACACAACAGAGAGAAGACCAAACACAAAATAAAGGAGAAAATGGCGAGGACTGGTGATTGAAGGCCGGCCTGACTAACACTTGGAGTGGCTGGTCCACTTGCTCTCTCAAATTCCCAGAAGTGTTGTCACTTCTGTTCAAAACTTTTTTAAAACCTGGCAGGACCTAATCAATAATATTTTGGGATTAGCATTTATATTGGGGGGAAATGACTCCTTTCTCTCTTTACTACTCTCAATAGTTTAAATCTGGCTGTTGGCCTTCCTCTTTTTCTAATGGGTGGGAGTTGATTTGAATTAATTTTTATTAAGTTTTGACTTGATTGTATGGAATGTTATATGTTTTTAAAAAATGTAATAAAAGATAAAAAACAAATTTCCTGAAGTGTTGCTTGATCACCTTCCTTCATCTCTTAAGGTTACTCTTTCTCCACATCCTGGACTCCAGCCTATTTGGCCCTTACCATTAACTCATCTCTCAACTACAAGTTCAGCTACGTTGTGGTAATAAAGGACTCTTAAGCACTGACCAGTAATTTCTTCTGAATACACCCTGGGAATTACTTT
Organism: Polypterus senegalus; assembly: GCF_016835505.1. NCBI lineage: Eukaryota > Metazoa > Chordata > Cladistia > Polypteriformes > Polypteridae > Polypterus > Polypterus senegalus. Next base: position 27,542,007 of record NC_053157.1, read on the forward strand.
CAGAAGTTGGAATGCTGGATAGATGCCCTGGGGCTGTGAGCCTGCAGCTCCCTCTGGTGGCCATCAGTGTCACCACTATACAGAGCCTATAAGCAACATTCGCATTATATTGTTATACAACATTGATTCACAGTAGTATTTTGGCTTTTTTGCATTGATCAACAGTAAGGGATGCTTTAATATCAAAGTGAAAACAGATCTCTGCAACATGGCCTAAACTAATTACAAATATAAAACACAAAATAACTAATAGCATAAGCATTTGCCCTTTTAACATGACATGCCTAAGTCCTCACTGGTGCGGCCCATTGGTTTTAGAAGACACAGAATGAGTTCAATGGAGATGACCCATCTAGGGTTTCAGTGAATGCACCTTATCTGGAAGGTCCAACTTGAGATGAGTGAGTCTGATGGTGTCACCAATAGTAAGCCATCTTAGATCCCCATCTGGTGTGTTTTTACGTTCCGTCGGTCCTTTTGGCTGCCCCCTAATTGCAAACAGGCCTTGCCAGAAGATATCTAAACTCTGTCTGCTGTTGTTATACCATATGGTAATGCAATAGTCAAAATGACAGAAGGATATTGTAGTAAACATCTCAAACGTATGTACCTGCAGTGGTCTACATATGTGTATGTGTCTGTCTGTCTCCACTGTAACAGCCCTCATTACAACATGCAAATGAATTATTAAGCTTCAGTTACATACCTTGTGTTACTGAGCTCCTGAATGGATTACAGCGGTTTTAGCTTTTTAATTCCTTTTAGTGTCAAGTCTTTCATTCAGTTTCTTTTCTTCTCTCCCCTAACCCTGAAGGTATATTTTAATGCACGGACTGAAGGAATTAGGGGTGGGTGTTTTAGGAAGAAGCCCTTTGCAGCACCAGATTTCACCGCTAATCATGATACAGTTTTTCACAAGTGGTCCCCAGATATGTATTCTCGTTTGAGAATCACATCTTGCCCCATGAGACTACGTGGTCATAAAAGATGCCTGGGCATTTTATGTAGAAAGTATGGTGTCCTGGCTAAATTAGCCCATTACATCCTGGTCATTCTGGCCCCCTAAACACCCCCTGTCTCTTTTTGGCTAACTATCGCTCTCAGCCCTTCACCACTTATGTGGGGAGTGTACTGGTGCAAGAATGGCTGCCGACACATCATCCAGGTAGAGGCTGCAAAGTGGTGGTGGTTGAAGTGGCTCCCCCCCTCTCTATTTAAAGTGCTTCTTCTTCTTTTTCTTCAGTATCTAGTTTAAGCAGATTGTGTTTCTTTATTATTCTGAGTTAGGTGAATGTCAGGTCACATTTTAATGAGTAATTAAAGGAGAAGTCTAAGTAATTCTAAAGTTTTTTTTGCCATTTTACAGTTATAAGAGATGGCTGGAAGCTCAATCCAGCCGGGAAGACCCTGAGATGGAAGGATTAGGGAGGGCAGCTTTTGTAGGACACTACCTCCCCCAAAACACTAGATGGCGGCTTCCATGGACTGCAGCGGTGCCCCGGATTCCTGCAGGGCACTATGGGACTTTGACTTCGGCAATACAGCCCTTCTGGGTTCCATGGGTCCCACCAGGGGACGCTGTGGGAAGATGATAGGAGAACAAATTCTCACCTAGTCCGGAAGTACTAATGGATTACAACAACGGAAGCCCCAAAGTACTTCCAGGCTGATTAAAGAACTTTAATTCTCTGTCTGACCCGGAAGTGCTGGCAAGTCACAAGGATGGAAGAGTAGAAGCACTTCCAGATCAGGAACTTTATAAAGGACTGCTGAAGACCCAGCAAGCGAGCCGGAGTCGGGTGGAGGTGGACAAAGCTTGCTGGGAGGTGTGGAGGAGATATATATATATATATATATATATATATATATATATATATATATATATATATATATATATATATATAGAAAGCATTGTGCTGTATTGTGTTGCTCATTGTGTTTATTTGCCTGTTTATGGTGGCTGTGGTGCTTTGGGCACTGTTTTCAAGAAGATAAAATATTAAAATGCTTCTTGGTGCTTTTAACCTATGTCCTGTACATCTGTCTATTGGGTTAAAAGAGACAAAAGCGACCCCTAACTTCCACACAGTATACGATGAGATCCTTTATTTTTGAGAAGGTAAGATTTAGTTGAGCCAACATAAAATCTGATCTTATTTGAAACTTACTGTGTCATTAAGGGGTTTGCTCGGAGAGGAGAAGCTTAATTGGAATGAGATCTGACAGGTGCTGTGGTTGCCATGAACAAAATGATGCAAACACTCTGGATAAAGAGCGTGCCTTAGGGTACCGATGTAGTGATTACACCAAGGAAGACGACTGATTGCACAAACTATACAGGAGTTTAAAGAGCGAGCTGACAAGGAACAATCACACTTAGTAACAAATATCAGAACTCTTGCATTTTCAAACTGATACTGAAATCTTTCCACAGATTTGCTGTTTCATCCCAACACACAAATATTACTAAAAAAAAGAAAGGGTATTTTTATAAGGAGTCCAAGCTCTGTTAAGGAACGCCTGAACATTTTCAATTAGAAGCTACTTTGCATATTAAAATAAGTCTTGCATGCAAGGTTTCATCTAGGCACCCAATATAATTTTTCTAAGACAGTCAGCTGAGTTTGTGGACCTTGCTTTATGCCACAGGTTTTGGGTTTATTTTATTGCCCTCTAAAATAAAATTCAAATAAAATGAGTGCACATTGCATTCAGAAAGTATTTAGACCCCTTCACTTTTTGCACATTTTGTTATGTTGCAAGCTTATGCAAAAATCAGACCTTGACACCAAAAGAGGTTTGGGGCAGCCACTCGTATACTTGACCGAGGCTGCAAGAATTGAGATTTTGGTAACACAGAAGTGTAGAGGCTGAGTGCAAAACAGAACTGAATACAAAGTAGAGGTTGTCTTGTTTTTAAGGCAGGTCAGCAGAAGTGACATCATTGGGGCCCGGAATCGGAAGTGACATCCTTTACCCCGAAACCGGAAGTGACATCATCAGACCGGATCCAGAAGTGCCATCATCGGAATCAGGCAGTTTCCCATGTCTGGTCTGCAGAGATAAAAGAGAAAGGTTTACTGCACCCTGCCACCCCCTGGCCTGGTGTGGAATTACCTTCTTTTGGTCCTTCCAGCTGCGCCCAATGTGCACATGTCAGACACCCCACATGAAACAACACTGAATACTCGAGAATGACAAAGTGAAAACAGGATTTTAGAAACTTTTCCAAATTATTTGAAAATAAAGAACTGAAAAATCGCATTGAGACAAGCATTCAGATGCATTACTCAGTATTTTGTTGAAGCCTGGAGTCGTCTTGAGTTTGACGTGACAAGCTTTGCACACTTGGATGTGGGGATTTTCAACATTCTTCTCTGCAAATCCTCTCAAGTTCTGTCAGGTTGGTGGACAGCTATTTTTTAGGTCTCTCCAGAGATGGCTGGGCCACTCAAGAACATTCACAGAGCTGTTCCTATGCCACTACTGTGAGGGTCATTGTCAGGAGTGGAGTGGTGGTATCTAGAAAGTTGCAGGTTCAAACCCCATTACGTCTACCCCTACTCTGTTGGACCCTTAAGCAAGGCCCTTAACCTGAATATTGCTCCAGGAGCTCTGTGCAATGGCTGACCCTGTGCTCTGACCCCCAAAGATCACGTGATAAGACAATTCAACAAAGTATATCAAAAAATTGTCTTGTTGGAAGGTAAACCTCTGTCCTAGGCTGAGGTCCTAGTCACAGAGCTCTGGAATGGGTTTTCATTAGGTATACACTATATTGATGAAAGTATAGGGACCCACCTCTTAATTATTGAATTTAGATGTTTCAATCAGACCCATTGCCACAGGTGTATAAAATTAAGCACCTAGCCATGCAGTCTCCATCTATAAACATTTGTAAAACAAAATGGGTCATTCTGAAGAGCTCAGTGGCTTCAAGTGTGGTACTGTGATAGGATTCTAACTTTGCAATTAGATACTTCGTAAAATTTCATCCCTTCTGGATATTCCACAGTCAACTATAAGTGGTGTTATTGGAAAGTGGAAACATTTAGGAACAACAGCAACTCAGCTATGAAGCGGAACACCACATAAAGTCACAGAAAAGGGTCAACGACTGCTAAGGTGCATGGTGCGCTCTTCTGCTTCCATAGGTGAAGAGTTCCAAACTTCCACTGTTAATAGCTATGCGATGGGAGGTCCATGGAGTTGGTTTCCATGGCCGAGCAACTGCATGCAAAACTCACATCACCATGTCCAATGCCAAGTGTTGGATGGAGTGGTGGAAATGTTGTTCTATGGAGTGACGAATCACACTTCTCAGTTTGGTAGTCAGATGGGCAAGTCTGGATGCTGGGAGAATGTTTCCTGCCCGACTGCATTGTTCCAGGTGCGAAGTTTGGTGAAAGAGAGATACTAGTGTCAGGTTGTAGTTCAGGATTTGGGCTAGGCCCCTTACTTCCAGAAAATGGCAATCTTAATGCTTCAGCATACCAAGACATTTTGGACAATGCTATGCTTCCAACTTTGTGGAAACAGATTGGGGAAGGCCCCTTTCTATCCCAGCATGACTGTGCCCCAGTGCACAAAGCAAGGTCCATAAAGACATGGTGGGATGAGTTTGATGTGGAAGAACTTGACTGGCCTCTGATGCTGGGAAAATCTACCCTAGCCACCCTTCCTGAATTAGATCAAGTGAGTCTGAGAATTGTTTGATGTGATCTCAACCCCATCGAACACCTTTGGGATGAACTGAAACGGAGATTGAGAGTCAGGCCTTCTCGTCAAACATCAGTACCTGACCTCATAAATGCTCAACAAAATAAATGGGCACAAATTCCTACAGAAACACTCCAAAATTTTGTGGAAAGGCTTCCAAGAAGAGTGGAAGCTGTTCTAGCTGCAAAGGGGTGATCAACTCCATATAAAAGTTTATGTATTTGGATGCAATGCCAATAAAGTCCCTGTTGGTGTAATGGTCAGCAGTCCCAATACTTTTGTTAATATAGTGTATCTCTGTATTTTGGTCCATTTAGTTTTCCTTCAACCCTGAATGGTATCTCAGTCCCTGCTACTGAAAACCAAACCTCCTGCATGATACTATTACCACCATACTTCACTATTGGAATGGTATTGCACAGGTGATGAATGGTGCCTGGTGTCCTCTGGATGTACATTTTTAAATTTATGCCAATCAGTTGAATCTGGGTTTCATCAGACCAGAGAATCATATTTCTCATAGTCTGAGAGTCTTTTAGATGCCTTTTTGCAAAAACGCAATTGGGCTTTCATGCTCTGTTCAGCTTTCCTTCATATTTGACTAGTCTCCTGACTCCTGATGCTGAAAAACAACCGTACAGCATGAAGCTGCCATCTCCAGGCTTTACTGCTGGTATGATATTTGCTTCAGGTGATGAGTGTGCTTGGTTTCCTCCACATATAATGCTTAGAACTGAGGCCAAACAGTTTAATCTTGGCTTCATTAAACCAAAGTATCTTGTTTCTCAGGCCTTCTGATGCCTTTTTACAAACTCCAAGAGGACTTGCATGTGTCTTCTACTGAGGAAAGGCTTCTATCAGGCCACTCTGTCATATATCTCAGGTTGCTGGATTGTAGCAGTGATGGCTATCTTGCATGAAGTTTCACCCATCTGCACCCTGGTTCTCTGGGGCTCAGTCAGAGTGACCATTGGGTGCTTGGTCACCTCTTTTAACAAAGTCTTTCTTGCTGTAAGGTTTGTTTTAGCGTGAGTTGTGGTTGTTCCAAACGTCTTTTATTATACTCTGGAGAATCTTCAATATTGCAGAAGTTTTTTTATAGCCTTGCTAAAATCGATGTCTTGGCACAACCCTTTCTCTAAGCTCTGCAGACAATTTCTTAGACCTCATGGCTTGGTTTCTGCTCTGATACCCATTGCCAAATTTGGCACCTTTAGAGAGCTGTGTGTCTTTCCTTCTCATGTCCAATCAATTGAGCTGACCACAGATGAACTCCAAACAAGGTGTAGAAACATCTCATATGATGATCAATAGGAGGGGATCCACCTGAGCCAAATTTCAAGTGTCATTGTGAAGGGTCGTAATACTTGTGTCTTGCTATATGGTTGCAAGACATGGACGCTATCCATTTATCTGTGACAAAGACTGGACTCCTTCGGTACTGTGGCTCTTCGGAGAATTCCTGGGTAACGCTGGTTGACTTTGTGTTGAGTGAGCGGCTGCTCATGGAGTCCTGAATGAGGCACATTACCTGCATTGTGAGGGAGCACATTGCCATGTGGAGTGATTTCCTTAGGGTGATCTGGCTCACAGGATCCTCATTGTTGAGGACCCAAGTGGCTGGGCCAGGCAAAGGGGATGCCCATGTAACACCTGGCTGTGGCACATAGATGGTCATGGAGAGTGGGACTGGACCGCATGTCTGTCTGGGGGTGGTGCCAACCAGGATTCAGAGCTGTTTTGTCATGTGGGGGGGGTGCAACAACGCACTGTACCAGTGCATGCTCCCCAACCTGACCTGACCTGTACTAAAATCCTGTTTTTGCAGTGTCATTCTTCAGCACTGAGTGTCACTTATGAGGGGAATAATGAATTTAAAAGATTTTAAGGTAAGGCTGCAACATAAAATGTGACTTTCTGAATGCACTGTAAGTTACTGCTGAAGACCGGAGTGTCACAGTGGTAGGCCAGTGGATAAAGAGTTTGAACCATTAACACATTGTATGTGTGAAATTTGGATGTTCTCCCCATGTCTTCAGAGATTTTCCTCTTGGAATTCTACAAAGACATGCAGATTACATTACATGAAACTATCTGTATTACTCATGTCTGAGTATGCGCATGGATGAGAGTGAACATAATGAACATTTAAACATTTATCCTACGTCATATTATATATCATGTCACATCAAGCCATTCTCAGACTCACTTGATCTAATTCAGGATGGTGGAGAGGGGAGGTTTTCTCAGCAGCACTGGTAACAAGGCATGGAATGGCCCTAGGGAGGTTGACAGTCCATTACAAACATATTTATTCCATAGATGTTTGAAACTCTGTTTCTTTTTGAACAATTTAAAGTTAAATAAAATGTACAGATTAGATGTCACCTGGAGTACTGTGTACAGCTTTGATCTCCAGGCTGCAAAAAGGACATAGCAGCCCTGGAAAAGGTCCAGAAAAGAGAAGCTAGGGTGATTCCTGTGCTACAGGGGATGAATTATGAAGAATGAGAAGAGCAGAGTCTATACAGTTTAAGCAAAAAAATAATAAGAACAGACATGACAGAAGTGTTTAAAATTATTACATTGGATCAAGACAACAAGAGCACTGGGACACAGTTGGAAACTTGTTAAGGGTAAATTTTGCACGTACATTAGAAAGTTTTTCTTCACACAAAGAACCATAGACGTTTGAAATACGCAACCAAGTAGTGTGAAAGACAGTAAGACTTTAGGGACTATCAAAACTCGGCTTGATGTTTTTTTGGAAGAATTAAGTGGATAGGACTGCCAAGGTTTGTTGGGCCAAATGGCCTGTTCTCGTCTAGATTGATCCAATATTCTAAAACAAATGTCGATCCATTTTCTAAATTGACTTTTTCCTTTACAGAATTGTGAGAGGCTATTGCCTATCCTATCAGCATCAGATACCAGGTGATGACTAATTCTAGATGGAATGCAAACTCTCACTCAGAATAAATTTAAAAGTAAAATTGATTCCTAAAACCGCCTGACTTCCTTGACAGACATGTTTTGATTTTGTGAACATTTATGCTAAAAAGATCAAAGCTGGCTTCAGAGAGTTGATGTACATGGTACTTTCTAGCATTTAGAGGCCTCAGCTGTTGCTGAAATGACATGCTTAAATTTCTGGGCTGCAAGTATGCATACTGTAAATCTGCATCACTCCATTTGCTGAACCCAGTTATTGCAATTTGAAGATTCTGGTGTGCTTATATGGTCAACAGATGGTACATCAGTCCATTTCAGTGCACACTTACCTTCTCATGCTGGATCACTTTAAGGATTACCAAAGTGCTAAACCTGTCCATCTTTGGGAAGTGGAAGGAAAGCTGGAACACCTGAGCAAAAGTTAATACAGAAAGACACAAAAAGTTCAATCTCCACGCAGACTGGGCCTGGCCAGCATTATGCAATAGCCAGGGTTTTACCTTTTCTTCTTACTCATTCATTTTTGATTTTCTGTTTATTATTTTTTAATTATTATTGATTACATTGTAGCGGTGTGAAAAACCCAGCTAAGATTCACATCGCCTGTTGATGGTGATTTATTTATTTATTTTTGGCCGGGACCTCTGGAACGCATCCAAGCCTTGGCCTAACTCATGGATACCCTCACAGAGGCAAAGAAGCAAACGGTATTAAAACAGAAATTGAAGAATATATTAAACAATAATAAATTAAATCTAACAACACAAACTAAAATGATCCAACCCCACTTCCCTTTCTGGCGAATACACAATAAACATGAACTTACAAACAACAAACAACTAACAAACACCACATATGATGAAGTCCATAACAAAGTCCATAGGAAACAGCAACCAATGTAGTGAAATGATGGAGACTGAATAATCCAGAGATCAGCTAGCTGTAAGTAAATGTAAAGAACAGTCCTACGCGTATATCCTGATGATGAAGGGAGAAGGGATTGGGAGTGCTCCTTCTCCAAAGGTCGACGAACAAACCAATTCAGACACCAGACAGTCCATACACATGAACAGGAGATAATCCATGACAAGAACAATAATCCAAAGGCAATGAACAGGAAGACAAACTGGACGGGTTACTCCAGACACAACACTGCTTTTTATCTCTGGAGAACTGGTCTTCTTTTAAAACTCGTGCTGTTCTTCTTGACCCCAGCAGCCCCTGCACATTTGGCGGGTGTCCAATCAGAGCTACTGAAGGGACTGCTGGGAGATGAAGTTTTTACTCCCCGGTAGCACTGCTATAACATGTAAGCTTTTCATGTGTTAATGAATATTGTTTTGTCAACTGTTTTAATATCTCTGAATCAAATCACTTTGTTTTAATGCCTCCTACCTTGTGAATGGAAGCTCAGGGGGCGGGGCCCCTGACATCACAGCTGAGAGACCACCCTGATCCTATATATTTAGTGTAGTGGGCTAGTGTTGTTATGTTAAGAACTCTCCTACTGTGGTTGAATTTTGATTTTGTGAATTTTTATAATTCTGTGTCATTTCTGATTTCTTTTTTTTCTGATTTCTGAAATTTGGGTTGTTTTTGAGGACTATGAATTCAGGATCATGAAATAGTAAAATTTGTCTTGGTTTGTCAGGAGCAGACAAATAGAGAGAGGACATAGTGCTCCAGAGTTCATGACACCTCAGACTGGGGTGATGGTTCACTTGAAGTGTACAGCTAAGACAACACTAGAGTGGCTTTGGGACGAGTCTCTGAATGTCCTTGACCATCCCAGCCAAATCTGAAACTTAAACCTCATAGACCATCTTTGGAAAGACCTGAAGATGACCATTTAAAGACAATTCTCATTCAGTCTAACAGAGATTGAGAAGATCTGCCAGGGAGAATGGAATAAACTGCCCAAATCTGGGTGTGCAGATTTGTAGAGACTTTCCCAAGAAGACTATAAGCTGAAATAACTGCCAAAGAGGCTCCTACAAAGTACTGAATTAGGGATCTGGATACTTATATGAATGAGAGATTTTTCTTTGACTTGTAATAAATTTGCAAACATTCTGAAAACATGTTTCATTATAGGTTGTTGGGTGTTGATTGATGGGCAAAAACATGCAAATTCATCCATTTAAAATTAATGTGCAACACAATAAAATGTGCGGAAAGTTTGGGGGTCTGAATACTTTCTGTGTCCACTGTATTCATAACAATACAATCTAAGTTTCCTTTTCTGCATTAAAAGGTTTGATCTTGAGCATGGAAAAGGTGCTATATAAATGAAATGCATTATTATTATTTTATTATTATAATTCAGTAATCGAGTATTAGAACATTAGAGCACCCTAGACGAGAACAAGCCATTCAGCCCAACAAAGCTCGCCAAGTCCTGTCCACTTATTTCTTCCAAAAAACATCAAGTCGAGTTTTGAAAGTCCCTAAAGTCTTACTGCCTACCACACTACTTGGTAGCTTATTCCAAGTGTCTATCATTCTTTGTGTAAAGAAAAACCGTATCAAATACTGTTAGCTTGGAAATGTACAGTAAAGGGTTTTTTTTTGCTGTGTTTATTAAATATGAATGCAAACTTACGAGCCTTCCTTTAAATTCCCTTGGGTTACTTTTTCATTTCCTTTCAACAGACATCACCATGACGTGTTAATAACTCTGCCACCTTCCTTTGAGCGTGCAGCTGCTTTTATTAAAGATTATTGCCACGCCATATGGTTCCACCTACTCAACCTCTTCAAACAATATCGGACTCCCTGTATTAATATTTATCACACATCCTTCTGATTGCTCATCTTGTTCATATTTCAGAGACTCATGCTGCCTAGTTTCCTGGCTTCAGTTAGACTGTTAATGAAGTGAGAAATATTAGAGAAATGGCCTGACATGCTTATTCTTGCTGATCTACATTTACATTCATATCTTGTGGCACCGCACTCCTTTCCACAAGGTAGATAAGCGCCAAGGCCATGGCAATAATTGATTTGCTTTCTCAGAGACCCGAGAGGCTGTGTACAGGTCCACGCTGGCAGAAGCTGAACTAAGCTGAATATATGCTTTTTGTTATTTTGCCATCTGCAGATTAATCACAGCTAGCATTGTGTGTGATCCAGCTCTGGCTGGGAGGGAGCGAAATTATTCCCCTATGCTTGCATCTTCCTAGTTAAAAATATATTTCCATTTGTAGATTTCTGTGAATAAAAGAGACTTAATTTCATTCATAATCATTGGTAGATGGCACCTTATTTAGGAAAAACAGTTAAAGGTTATATCCATGCTGAAATGTAAAGAAGGTTTAAGACACAAAATTTTGACTGTGTAGCCTCCATCAGGTGTCCAACAGCAGGCGACATATACAGAAGTGGAAGGAGGGAATAAATTCAGGGCAGATGAAAAGAGCAAAGGGGAGAGTAGATTTGAAAAGCTGCAATTAGGGAAGATGAAGGGTCAGATTAAAAAGTTAGTAGGTCATTGAGACGTGTATGATCCCAGGCTGAGAATGTGCTTAGCATTTTTTGTTTTTCTTTGTAAAGCCCTGTGAAAGAACACAAACCAAGAGATCGGTGTGTCTATGATCAAGAGACATGAAGTGTTCTAGAGTAAGGTCTTTGATCTTAACATCTTGACTGTACTTTCTTAACTCTTTCAGGGCTGATGTTGACTTTTGTCAAAATTCAGGAGTAGAGGACGGTAATTAGCTGTAAACTGCAACAAAACTCGCCCTTAAGTTTTAGTTTGACTCTCTTTACTAGAAGGAAAGTTACATAGCTTTGTTGATTGAACCTCAATTCCCTACACGTGCATGAGTAGCGAAGAGCAAACAACCTCTAAAATGGTGCTGACATCTGGCGAGAGAGCAAAGCAAAATACTCCATGGAAGGTTTACGTAATTTCGGTGAACAGGTCTCTGACTTGTCAGACTCACTGCAAGTGATCTGGAGATGGATATCAAAAACGATAGTGAGGTACCAGCATCATCTGATCGGTCCCCAGCTGATCATGGTGCTAAACACCTACGTGTAGCTGATGCGCCTACAACAGAGTTCACCTAGGACGACCACCACTTATGATGACAAAAGGTACAAATAGGGCTGGGCGATTAATCGAAAAGTAATCGAAATTGACAATCAGAACCTATAATCGATCAAAGGTTTCCAGGTCGATTATTTCGATTATTTTCCCTTTAAAAACACTACCGCGTGTGGAGTCACGTTACGTTATTCCGCCGACATGTCGAGCATGGAGAGCTTAAACACTGACACAACTGAGCAACAAGAGCAGCTTGTACCAAAGAAAATCGCAGTCTCCGTCATTTGGACACATTTTGGCTTCAGTAAGGATGACATCGAACAAAATGAAGTCAGATGTAGACACTGTAGAAAAACAGTTTCGACACCCAAAGGTAACACCACCATTTCGTTTCAACACTTGAAGCACAATCACGTTACTGAATATGAACAGTGCATGGCTCAAAAAAAACAAAAAGAGACTGACAAGTGCCTCCGCAAAGCAGATGTCGATAACACAAGCGTTCACAAATGCCACACAGTATGAGAAGAGTTCAAGAAGATGGAAAGAAATAACTGACGCTATTTGTTATTACATCGCAAAGGATATGACTCCCTTGGCTACAGTGGAGCGAAGCGGGTTTAAACACCTCGTTAAAACTCTCGACAGAAGATACACTCTGCCATCGCAATCACATTTTTCTAAAACTGCGCTGCCAGACATGTACAAGATATGTTGTAAAAATGTAGCTGCTGAACTGAAAAATGTTCAACACTTTGCAGCCACATCTGACCTCTGGTCAAGTAGGACGATGGACCCATTCTTGAGCCTTACTTTGCACTGCATTGACGACGATTGGAAGCTGCGCCAGAGATGCCTTGAGACGGCATATTTTCCAGCCGATCACACGGGAGATATGATTGCGCAAGGTCTGAAAGATATGCTTTCTGAATGGGACGTCATGGGAGAAAAACTTTCAGCCATTATGACAGACAACGGTGCTAATGTTGTCAAAGCGACTGCGCTTAATGGATGGTTACGGCAGCAGTATTTTGGACACCGACTACATCTTGCAATTGGTAAATACACGTCAACTTAATTAAATATAATAGCATTGGGATGTTATCAAATTGGGCATATCTGGCGTTTACTATATTCTGGCTACGCTAAATTTGTTCATAAAGCACCTTTATAAATGTTACAATATGCTTGATATTACAGTGTTACAATGTTAAGTTCACATTACAATGTAACAGAACATTACATCATTAAAGTAAAAATCATTGTGTTGTAAAAATGTGTTGTTAATCTGATATTATTTAAGAAATATAAGAGGCTCATTAATTTTGGTACTGTTAAAGCTTCAGGTATAAATAAAATATTCAAAAAATTATTAATTTTGTGTGTTTCAGAAAATGGATTAAAAGATCAATGTGTGACACGTACAGTGAGGGTGTGCAAAAACATAGTCCTATAGCTGGAAAAAAAGAAGGCATTAATGAAGGTGCAACAAGAACTGAACCTGCCACAACACAAGCTAAAAACAGCATGCGTTACCAGATGGGGATCGATGCAAATGATGATTGCAAGAGTCCTCGAACAAAGGAAAGCTATTACACAGGTCCTTTCTGAAGACAAAAAATCCAGGCACCTTGTTCCATCGTGGGCTGACCTGGATGTCTTAAGAGGCTGTCAGCAAGGCTTTTTCCCCCTTGATGGAGTTCACAGACGCCCTATCAGGGGAAGAGTATGTGACCATTTCATTTGTAAAGCCTGTACTGCACATCCTCAATTCACGAGTGCTTGCTGAGGAAGAAGATGATGTGGAGCTGACTAAAACTATCAAAACCAGCATTCTCAGGTACCTTAAGGAGAAGTACTCAGATCCTATCACAGAAGAGCTACTGGACACAGCCAGTTTTGTTGATCCCAGATTTAAAGCTACCTACATTTCTGCTCACAAATGTCCCCACCATTCAGGAGAAAGTGAAAACAGAGATGGAGAAGATGTCAGAAGCTGAAGTCTGCAGAGAAAGTCAGATTACAGAGACTGCAGAACCAACAACTTCATCAGCAGTAGCAAAAAAGCAAAAGAGGTCATTAGGAAGCTTTTTTAAAGGGAGTGAGGCAACACCTTCAGCAAGTTCAGCTACACCCACTCTGTCACTTCAGCAATCGCTAGAAGCAGAGATGAGCAGCTATTTGGTGTCCCCCATGCTGGATAGTGAGGCAAATGCACTGGACTGGTGGAGGAAGCATCATGTACACTTTCCCACTCTAAGTAAGGTGGCAAAAAGTATCTCTGCATACCAGCTACTAGCTCCCCATCAGAGCGGGTTTTCAGTTCGGGCGGAAACATTGTTACATGCCTCAGGTCCTGCCTGAAACCTGAAAAGGTTAACATGCTCGTGTTTCTTAGTAAGAACTTAGAGTAAATTCATGTTCATATAGTGACATGACAAGATCGCTAAGATCACCTCATGCAACAGTGTTTAGGGAGTTCTATTTTCATCACAACAATCTGTTGTTTACATTGATACATTGCACATTAAAATAAATATTTGTTTACAGAAGATGCAAGAAATGCACTGTTTAAATATTATTTATAAGATATATTACAGTTATTTTATTTAGAAGAGATACTTCTTATTTTCTACTTTTAATAAGAAAAACATTGAAAATAATTTATTTTGTTTCCAAAAGTGCAAGTTCCATTTATTTTTACTTTTTTTATAAGAACAAAGTGACTGTTCATTTTAGGCAATGTGTGCTTTAATTTCAGTTGTTCAACATTGATGTTCAATAAATAATCACAGATAGTAGTGTGTTTCCTTCAATTATTTTAAAATCAAGTAATGCACCCTTCATTCAAAAAAATCTCTCACTTGTAATATGTGAGCATATTTACTGTACAAAACTTGTCAGTGAACTATGAGGGCAAAAAAATAAATAAATAAATAAATAAAATAATCGTTCATTAATCGTAATCGAGTTAAAATATTCAATTAATCAAGATTTTGATTGTAGGCCAAATCGCCCAGCCCTAGGTACAAACCAGATCGAGTCACACTGAGACCACTACTGCCACTCACCTGCTGTGCGAAGACAGCCAGGCAGCTGGTTTACTGTGCATTCCTGTTGACCATCGTGGTGCCCCCAAACGCAGCCACTGCCACCAGAGATGCCCAACATGCGCCAACAGCAGCCACAGTACGTAGCAACAGATGTTTTATGTTGACTTATGTGTGAAACCATCGCTTTGTGTGCTTTTCAGAAAACTGAGTTTTTTTGGAAAAAATATTCAGCCCTCAAAGTGTTAAGTTTGTCTTTGAGCTATCTCCCTGTTCCACCTATGCAGATGGCCAGTGGTGTAGCTAGGAGGGGGGGCAAGAGGGGACATCTGTCCCTGAGCGCAGCATCCAGGGGGCGCTAAATTGATGTTACAAAATTTTAGAATGAAATGTTTTCCATTCTTAAATGCACTAAAAAGTAAATAAAAAAACATTCTCATACTCAGTCCACCACTCCATCAGTATGAGAATATCTTTTTCCTATGTTTTTTGTCTCTTTCTGATTTCAAAGCACATATTAGTTTTATATACCCAACAGATAATAATTAATCCCCTCCACTACTCTAACATGCTTGACTCCCACCCAGAAACATTTTTGACGTTATTAAACAGGTCGTGCGACTGACATGAGGCATTAGTGTATCATTGTCTAAGTTGTTGCAAACGCCATTTCTGTGTGCCAAGTGATTTGTGTTTATGTGTTTGATAGAAAATTGATTGGGCTGTGGTGAAGTATTCTAGTAGATGGCTGCAAAAGTCTAGACGTTTCGCCATCATATTTTCGTATGAATAAATTGTAAGTAATGCAGTTTTTATAAATATATCATTATTTTGCTTTATAATTTGCTAGATAGATAGATAGATAGATAGATACTTTATTAATCCCAAGGGGAAATTCACATAATCCAGCAGCAGTATACTGATACAAAGAAACAATATTAAATTAAATAGTAATAAAAATGAAAAGAATTAAAATAAAATTAATGTTCGCATTTACTCCCCCGGGTGGAATTGAAGAGTCGCATAGTGTAGGGTAGGAACGATCTCCTCAGTCTGTCAGTGGAGCAGGACGGTGACAAAAGTCTGTCACTGAAGCTACTCCTCTGCCTGGAGATGACACTGTTAAGTGGATGCAGTGGATTCTCCATGATTGACAGGAGTTTGCTTAGTGCCCGTCGCTCTGCCACAGATGTTAAACTGTCCAACTTTAATCCTACAATGGAGCCTGTCTTCTTAACAAGTTTGTCCAGGCGTGAGGCGTCTTTCATCTTTATGCTGCCACCCCAGCACACCACCGCGTAGAAGAGGGCACTCGCCACAACCGTCTGGTAGAACATCTGCAGCATCTATATACCTTCTTTAAAATAATTTTTAAATGCGGAAAACGAATTCTGAAAGACGGATTTAGATTTTAAAGAACAGGCAGCGTTATCATTTTCAGAGACTTATATGAAATTTTTTTCTTAAAATACTATTATTGTAAATACATTTTTAAAAATTTTCTTTTCCTTCCCCATTGCATTTTGGCAAACAAGTGGGGGCGTGAAATCTTCAGTTGTCTCCGGGTGCTGAAAACTCTAGCTACGCCTCTGCAGATGGCTGGACACCTTCTACAAGATAGGCAGTTAATAATGCTTTTAGAATGGCAAGAGGCCTATTGAATTTACCAGAGGCACCAGATACAAGGGTATTGTTGGTGACATACTTGCAAAGTGGCACAGCAGCTCCCGTTAGAGCTCAAAGTGCCGGGTGCAGAATGCGGCTCACCTTTGTGTAGAGAGCTGCAGATGAGAAGTTTGCGTAGGTTAAGTGGTCAATGGAAAGGAGATCAAGGGAGGGTAAGGAAAAAGAGACTTCTATAGAAGGATCAGTCTGCAAAATGGGGAAATTTTGTTTGATTACATGTGGGGAAAAATAGAGTGTTAGAGTCAAAGAGGAAGACCAGTTTCCTTATTGGGATTCGTGGTCTACTCCTGGCTTAACTGAGGGTCCCGTCCACAGTTTGAGGAGGGTGAAGAAACTCCTCATTCTGAGCGCTTCATTACAGAAGTCAAACACATCATCACACAGGCAACAGAGTCTAAGGAGTTGTAAGTTTTTAGTATGCCTTGAATGGAAGGAGATGTACAGAGGATAACTTTGCAAGTCAATTAGATTGTGATAAACACAGATGTTAAGTTTTGGAAAGCTGATAGAAAGGCTAATATCTAAAAATGGCAGAATGTAAACTTAAAAGATCGATTGAAACTAATACAATCACTAATACATTTCTGTAGCTGGTTTCTGGAGGAAGTGGAGGCACCAACCCAATCAATGATATATCTTTTGTACATTTCTGGTACACTACACACTGGCTACTTATTTATATATACAGAAACCCTGATAGCACACACACCTTCTGAAAAGCAGGCCAGGAATTTGCACATTTCAAGTTCTACTTTATTCTTACAAGATGTGGTATTCTTACTTGCATGCTATATGTCAGATTATTACTTGCATTTACTAAACAAGTGACAGGAGTAAAATACACAAAACAACACATCAGACAGTGGATATAAGAAACACACATTAGTTAATAATTGTGATTACATTTTTTAATCGAACAAAAAATCAATAAATACACATAAAAGCCCTTCTAGGGAAATGAACCATAACACCCTTGGCTAGAAAGGACAAGTCAGTCAGTTGGTCATTTTCCAACCCGCTATATCCTAACACAGGGTCATGGGGGTCTGCTGTAGCCAAATCCCAGCCAACACAGGGCACAAGGCTGGAACAAATTCCCGGGCAGGACACCAGTCCATCGCAGGGCACACACACACATACAATTTAGGATCACCAATACACCTAATCTGCATGTCTTTGGACCATGGGAGGAAACTGGAGCACCCAGAGGAAACCCACAGGGAGAACATGCAAACTCCACGCAGGAAGGACCCAGGAAGCGAACCCAGGTCTCCTTGCTGTGAGGTAGCAGCACTACCACTGTGCTACTGTGCCACCCATGGACATGACCCAGAGCTCAATTATTATAAATGAAACTATCCATCCATTATCCAACCCGCTATATCTTAACTACAGGGTCACGAGGGTCTGCTGGAGCTAATCCCAGCCAACACAGGGCACAAGGCAGGAAACAAACCCTAGGCAAGTTGCCAGCCCACCACAGGGCACACACTCACACACACACACAAACACACACAAGGGACAATTTAGGATCGCCAATGCACCTAACCTGCATGTCTTTGGACTGTGGGAAGAAACCAGAGCACCCGGAGGAAATATAAAGGCCAAAAAAGGTGTTGCTTAAAAGGTAAAGAAGTCACAACCTAAATATCAAAAACCAAAAACACAAGCAAAAAAAACAATAAAGCAGAAGATGCAATACTGACAGATAAATGCACCCAATGAACTTCAATGAGCCACTGAAGGACCTGCTCTCAGCTTTGGCAGATAAACCCTGAGGGCGGACCTTCAGTGGTGACATCATTGTGGCTCCACCTCCTGGGGCTCCGACCACATAGGGACAAAGCAGAACAATACATTACACATAGAAAATATGAACAGCCATAAATAATGAAGAACTTTAAAGAGACAGTACATAATTCATGAATAATAAACAAAAAAAGAGTACAAAAACATGAAAGATAACGATTTAAACTTACCAAACACAGAAAATATATAAAAGGCAGGAAATAACACCAGGCTGAGACAAAGGCATGACAAAGATGGGAGGGCTAAATTGAGGGTTTAGTAAGTTTGAATTTACTCAAACAGTTTTAATTTGCCAATAAACTTCATGACACCAGCATCACCAGAGGAATTCACAGGAAATTGATCAAGTTCATGTAAACTCCATAATGAATATACCCCAGACCCCGTGTTCAGACAGACACTGAGCACGGACTCAAGCTTGGTGAGATGCCAGTCTTACCTACTGCACCAAATGGTTAATACGAGGTGTGGCAGAAAAGTAATGAGACTGATTTTTTATTTACCAAAGTTTTTATTTTTTTCAAACATCAATGTTATCCCCTTCAAAGTAGTTCCCTTGGGCAGCTACACACCGATGGAGACGTTGTTCCCACTGTTGGTAGCAGCGCTGGAAGTCTTCAACCGGTATGGTCTTCAGCATGTCCGTTACACTCTTTTGGATGTTTTCTAAAGTCCGAAATGACGTCCTTTGAGGACATTTTTCAGTTTAGGAAAAAGGAAAAAGTCACACGGACTGAGGTCAGGTGAATAAGGGGGCTGGGGAACCACAGGAATGCGTTTTTTCGATTGTCCTTCTGCTCAATTGTGAGGTTTTTTGGCACCATTTTGGCACAGACCTTTCGCATGTGCAAATGTTCAGTCAAAATTTGATGAACGGTAAATCTGTTCAAATGTAATTGTTCACTCAACATTCTTAATGTTAAACGACGGTCTGATCTCACAAGAGTGTTCACACGTTCGATGTTTTCATTGGTTTTCGAAGTTGAAGGCCTCCCTGAAAACTTGAGCTCGGGATAAAGAATGTTCCCCATAGGCCTGTTTTAACTTTTCAAGCATCACACTTGCCGATTCTCCAACCTTAACACAAAATTTAACGGCACAACGTTGCTCCAAATTCCGCTGTTCCATTTTGCGTGGCCTTTACAACCAAAAACACAACTTCGCTAATAGCAGTCACAAAAATCACGTAGTTAACGGAAGGAGTTGAAACTCGCACTGAGCTATGGGAGGGTACTGATACACGTGCTCTACGTTGCCAGATCGCTTGCAGTGTTGCCAGTCAAATTACTTTTCTGCCACACCTTGTATCATGCAAATAATTAGGCTTTTGCTTTTTCAGAACTTTAATGCCAAGTTTAATTGGTGATTCTAAGTCTGTACTTTCCTTTGATAAGAAAAAGAACTGTGCTTCATAAAAAAAAATAATAATTTGCATGATTAAGATATTTACACATACAGGATTAATTCTAGAATATTTACGGTGAGAGGAGAGGGAGAGCCCTTCTGTACTGAAAGTGGAAAAGAGCACACGTGAACTGCAATGCTGAATGCTCATCATATAACATCCTCAAACCAGTTTAATCCGGTTCAGGGTTGGGGGCAACAACACTATTACTGCCAGAGTCATTTGGGACACAGTGTTCAAGTTGGTGGGCAATTCTTAAAACCTCTGACAAGCCCCTTTTTATTATTTTCTTTCTGGTATGGCAAATTCTTACATGGGCTCTCTAACATTTTGATTTTGGTTTGCGCATTAGGTTTTGTTACATGAAAATTTCCTGGGGCCTCATGTATAAAATAAATGGTGCTTACGCACAAAAATGATGCGTATGAACATTTCCATGCTCAAATCGTGAGGTATAAAACCTAAACTTGGTGTAAAGCCACGCACATTTTCATGGTAGGTCCAACCCTGGCGTGCACGCAAGTTCGCGCTCGGTTTTCAGACTGGCGGCACCCAGCGTCAAAGCAGTGCTACTGTTCCTGTGTGGTTATCCTTTCTTTTCAGATCCACTTCCCTGACGTGGCTTTATAAATACACTGAAACTAACCGCATATAGTTTATTAGTTTAAGGCATCTGATTGTAATTAACCTGTAACAATATACTGTAATGGTCCACAGAATGGTCAAACTATTCCAAATGCCATAGCTGCTTTAGCGTTGTTACTCGCACCTTCTTCTTCTCCTTTCAGCTGCTCCCATTAAGGCTTGCCACAGTGGATCATCTTTTTCCATATTACCCTCACTGCACCACTCTGAGTATTTATATCACCGTATCTGAGTGTGGAATCACAGCTCAGCAGCTGATCAGAAAGAAAATTATCGGTATACAGCCTCTAGTACACGTTGCCACGCCATGCTGTCTATTAAACTGCTCTCATACAACAAACACTTCAGAGCCTTTCCTGTACGGACCTCGCAGTTCAGAAACAGTTTCAACACAAGAACTATAAATGCACTCAATCACTTCATCAAGTGCTCCTTGTAGAACTGTATGTACTTATTTGCACAATCACCTCACTGTAAACTTGCACAACAGTTATAATATTGCACAACCTGAGCCACTTTATAAAGTGCGTATTTACATATGATGACGATATAATTTTAAGATGAAATGCAGCAATATATATTTATTATATTATGCAGATAAAACTTCATTTAAATAATCTATATTGTTAATAATTAAACATGTGAGGACACGGTGGTGCAGCACTAGCGAGGATCTAGAGCTCCGTTCACGGATTGTTCCTGCCTCACGTTTTATTCTTGCTGGGGCTGACACGACAGGATAGATGGATAGAATAATTAAACATGTACTATGAAGATCCACGTAAGCATTGAAGTGAGCATCAACTTCAATGCTCATGTGGGCAATAACAGTGAGACCTGGAAGGGCGTGATTGGGAGGAATTGCCCCGATCTGAACCCAAGCAGTGTTTTGTTATTGGCAGCTAATAGGTATCGACAGGCCAAGCGGAATGTGGCTTCGGGGGTTGCTGGGGCAAAAACTCGGGCATGGGAGGAGTTTGGGGAGGCCATGGAGAACGACTTTCGGATGGCTTCGAGGAGATTCTAGTCCACCATCCGGCGTCTCTGGATGGGGAAGCAGTGCAGTGTCAACACCGTATATGGTGGGGATGCTGCGCTGCTGCCCTCGACTTGGGATGTTGTGGGTCGGTGAGGGGAGTACTTCGAAGACCTCCTCAATCCCACTAACATGCCTTCCAATGAGGAAGCAGAGCCCGGGGACTCGGAGGTGGGCTCCCCCATCTCTGGGGCTGAGGTCACCGAGGTGGTCAAAAAACTCCTTGGCGGCAGCGCCCCCAGGGTGGATGAGATACGCCCGGAGTTCCTTAAGGCTCTGGATGTTGTAGTACTGTCTTGGTTGACATGTCTCTGCAACATCACATGGACATCAGGGACAGTGCCTCAGGACTGGCAGACCGGGGTGGTGGTCCCCTCTTTAAAAGGGGACTGAAGGGTGTGTTCCAACTACAGAGGAATCACACTCCTCAGCCTCCCTGGAAAAGTCTTTTAGGGGTTCTGGAGAGGAGGGTCCGTCGGATAGTCGAACCTCGGATTCAGGAGGAACAGTGTGGTTTTCGTCCAGGTCGCGGGACAGTGGACCCCTTAGCAGAATCCTGAAGGGTGCATGGGAGTTTGCCCAACCAGTCTACATGTGCTTTGTGGACTTGGAAAAGGCGCTCGACCGTGTCCCTCAGGGAATCCTGTGGGGGGTGCTCCAGGAGTATGGGGTACCGGACCCCCTGATAAGAGCTGTTCGATCCCTGTACAACCAGTGTCAGAGGTTGGTCTGCATTGCCGGCAATAAGTCGAACCCGTTTGAAGTGACAGTTGGACTCCACCAGGGCTGCCCTTTGTCACCAATTCTGTTCATAACTTTTATATTTCTAGGCGCAGCCAGGGTGTTGAGGGGGTCCGGTTTGGTGGACTCAGGATTGGGTCACTGCTTCTTGCAGATGATGGTGTCCTGTTTGCTTCATCAGGCCGTGATCTTCAGCTCTCTCTGAATAGATTCACAGCTGAGTGTGAAGCGGCTGGGATGGGAATCAGCACCTCCAAATCCTCGAGGGTCTTGTTCACGAGTGAGGGAAGAATGGAGCGTGAGATCGACAGGCGGATTGGTGCGGTGTTCGCAGTGATGCGGGCTCTGCATCGGTCTGTCGTGGTGACAAAGGAGCTGAGCTGTAAGGCGAAGCTCTCAATTTACCAGTCAATCTACGTTCCTACCCTCACCTATGGTCATGAGCTATGAGTAGTGACCGAAAGAACGAGATCACAAATACAAGTGGCTGAAATGAGTTTCCTCTGCTGGGTGTCTGGGCTTTCCCTTAAAGATAGGGTGAGAAGCTCAGTCATCTGGGAGGGACTCAGAGTAGAGCCACTGCTCCTTTGGATCAAGAAGAGTCAGATGAGGTGGCTCGGGCATCTGATCAGGATGCCTCCTGGATGCATAGCTGGTGAGGTGTTCTGGGCACGTCCAACCAGGAGGAGGCCCTGGGGAAGACCCAGGACACGCTGGAGGGACTATGTCTCCCGGGTGGCCTGGGAACACCTTGGGATTCTCCTGGAAGAGCTGGAAGAAGTGGCCAGGGAGAGGGAAGTCTGGGCCTCTCTGCTCAAGCTGCTGCCCCCACGACCCGACCTCGGATAAGCGGAAGAGGATGGATGGATGGATGGATGGATGGACTATGAAGATATTTCAATGTTTCTTAAAAGTTTTGAAGAATCTGTGTTCTCAGCTTACAGATGGCTTAATGTCTATTACAGAGCTGATTGTGTGGTGATTGGGTATTTGGAGAAAGAAAATGAAGGACAGGAATTGAAGGTTAGTACGTTTGAAAGAGACAGTACTGCTGCAATAAATTATTTCATCGAAGGTCACACATGGCGCAGCAAGCATTTTGCAGGAACAATCACTGCGCCACCATGTTCCCATGTTTAATACATGCTTTAACTCCTATCATCATGAAAATGTTATCACATATACATCTCAGTATTTTAATTATTCAGAGAGCTGTAATATTACGAATGTTCTGTGTCCTGTCAGAGGAAGAGAAAGCCAGTTTAAGAAGCACGTAGTGATTCACACACAGAGAGCACATAGAAGATCAAATACAAAACAAAGCATTTAACGTGCTACTTTAGTTACGATGGGATTTGAGGAACTAGTAAATTAAATGATTTTAAGATGAAGTTTATGATGTTCTGTTTTAATGACAAAATAAACTACGTGATTAAAGTGGAAATTTTGAGATTAAAGTTGACATTTCATGCTTTTTTCCCACTGTGTGCTTATTTTGTTTTTCTCTGTACCCTAATAAGCTTTCATATAACACTTAGAAGTTGGGCTACAACTCGCCTTTTCATGGCGACTTTGATATCTGACTTCTTTTTTATTTCAGACACTGTGCGACTTTGTCAACTTCAGCTTTGAGTTTCTCCGACACTCTGTCACTCGATCAACTTCCTTTTGTTGTTTATACCAACAAATAGAACGTTTTTACTTGCCTCCATTTAGTATTCGCTGAAATTCTTCTATTTTCCCCCCCGTGCTTTTGCCATTGCCTTTTCACAGAACGCTGAGCTTAAGGGCTATTTACACTGATTTGCATATTCAAAGAGTCGTAATTCTAGGAGGAGACGGGACAGGACAGCAGGCGCGTGCACATGTATTACTTTTCATGCTGACCGGGATTTATATAGTGGAAGAATGTGAAAGTTGGTGTTCACACAGATTTATGCATCTGGATTTTTTTGTGCATACGCACATTTCGCTTTGTCTGTGCGTCATGTTTTACTGTGGATTCTACGCACAGCCATTATGCATGAGGCCCCTAGTCCTCTATCTAATTGATTCATTTGATTCAGTAATTAGTAATACAAAAACACCTTTTGGGAGTTCCCCTTGAATGAATTGCACAATAATTATAAATATTTATTAAAATTAATATTTATTCTAATTAGTCTAATTATTATTTAAATATTATTCTAATTCATATTGTATTATACTAACCTCTTTGAAAGCATGTTTAATGACAATATATTGAAAATAGAACACAAAATTTGAGAATTTTAAGTGAACAAGAGTTGTGCAACTTGTTCCGGGTAATGATTCAGTGAGCCACTTCATGAACGAAAATCACAAACCTACTTTTACAAATCAATTGAATGAGAATTGTGTGACTGCTTTCACAAATTGGATGAACAATAATCATGTGACTCCTTTAACAAATCAAATGAATGTGTGACTTCTTTTATGAATGAACTACATAAGAATTGTGGGACTCTTTCTCAGGTAGTAATTTTGTTTAGAAATGAAATAAATAAGAATCATATGATTCGTTCTTGGGTAATGGTTAAGCGATTCACTTTATGAATCAAATGAAGGAGAACTGTGGGGCTCGGCCTCAAGAAATGATTTAGTTCAAACTTTAAAGAATTTTTGAACGATATTATACATTATTGTATATGCTATTATATGTAATATATAATCAATGAGCTAGAAAAAGTGAACACTACCCAAAAAAAGTCTCCCTGAGCCATAGCTTTCCTCAGCATATTGGGTGGCACCATCCCATTCAGATACCTGCAAGACTGCATGGAAGTTGATATTTGCTTGGCCAGTGCTGTTAATGTCTCCGGGTATCACTAAGGGAAGCTGCTTTGGGTAGATTCCCCTGTAACAGAGAGGTACTGCCCACTTTTAAGTGCTTCCCGGTGGTAATCTGGTTGAACTGGAAGTACTCACAGGTTCAGGTTGAAAAGGAGCTGCTCCACCTTCCCCAAGTGAGTCAGAGTCAAGAGGAGGTGGATGACACTTGCTGGAGAGGAGTAAAGGAGGAGAAAAAAAGGAGGAGCTGTACAATAAAAGTACTTTTTAGATCCAGGATTGTTGCCTGTTTGGTTGTGTATGAGGTATAGGGGTCTGAGACACCTCGTAGTGTTCACACTACTTATAAATAATACAGTACACAGGCCCGGTGCCACATTTAAGGCAAATTACGCATTCACCTAGGGCACAGATAATAGGGGTAGCCACATGGGTTAGCTACAGAACAGTCAGTTCGTGCACTAATAAGCTTGGCCTGGGGCTTAAAATAACCTAGCACTGGCATTGACAGTACTTAACATGTTTTTGCATAATTGTTAAATGGAAAAGACTGTCATGCCATCCAGAGTCAATTTCTACCCTGTGCTCACTGCTGCCAGGATTGGCTGCAGCACAGAAGATTCAGTTTAGATAGTGTGAAAAGGAGTTATATGAGCGCCGACTTGACACAGACTGACACCGTGAGGCACATGTAAAATAAATAACATTTTTAATTTCTTCACTTGTGGGGCATGACTTCCTCGTGTCCCACAGGCACAACACAGTCCCAAAAGCCACACTAAACAAAACACCACCACAAAAACACTTTTCTTTTCCTCCACTCCTTTTGGCAGCTTTGTCTTCCTCCTCCTGACTCTGGCTCCTCGAGTGGTGGCTGCAGGGTCCTCTTATAGCCATCCCGGAAGCACTTCAGGTGGTAATTAGCCTAATTAGGCTGCACTTCCATGTGTGCCTGCTTAAGGCATTCAGCTCCCCCTGGCAGTGGCCATGGAGCCCAAAAGGCATGAGCTCCGGTGTTCCACGATTGCGGCCCCGATACCGCCCAGGGTTGCTGCCACCAAGTGTTCCAGGTGAACATAATGAGCCTCCCATGGCAGCTTCCCCGGATTCAGTGCCAAAGGGGCATCCCAGCTGGGCATGGGCCTCAGCCATCTGTCACAATAGATAGAAAGTAAAGGCACTATATAATAGATAGATAGATAGATAGATAGATAGATAGATAGATAGATAGATAGATAGATAGATAGATAGATAGATAGATAGATATGAAAGGCACTATATAAGATAGATAGAATGATATGAAAGAGAAGACTCTGTGTTGTTATATTGGCAAATAGAGGTTGTACAAAGTATTAAATGCAGAGGTGCCAACAATTCTGGCACATGTGTTTTTGCTAAAACATTTATTTCTTAATGAGGGTTTTGTTTTTCCCTGAATGAATTTATTTCAATTAAAAGTTAGATTTTCTCATTTTTCAGTGCAAGATGACAGTTCTTCAGCAAACAGTGATTTTTTTTTCTAACTCTATTTACAAATTTTTATAAGGGTGCCAATAATAGTGGAGGGCACTGTAGATAGATAGATAGATAGATAGATAGATAGATAGATAGATAGATAGATAGATAGATAGATACTTTATTAATCCCATTTTTGAAAATGTATTTAATAATAACAGACTGAACTATGACATTGACACAAGTATTCAGAGCCTGTCCTCAGTACGTCGGTGAAGACTCTTTGGCAGCGATTCCAGCCTAAAGTCTCTTGATTATGATGTGACAAGCTGCACACATCAGGATTTGTAGATTTCCTCTGTTAGATTGGATGGAGATGGTCAGTTGACAGCTGTTTTCAGGTCTCTCTGGAGATGTTCAATTGGATTCAAGTCCAGGCTCTAGCTGGCCACCCAAAGACATTCACAGAGTTGTAACCAATAACTCCTGTGTTGTCTTTGATTTGTGCTTAGAGTCATTGACCTCCAGGATGGTGAACGTTTAGCCCAATTTGAGGTCAAGAGAGCTCTAGAGCAGGTTTTCATTAAGAATATATCTGTAATTTTCTCCATTCAGCTTTTCCTTGGCCCTGTCTAGTCTCCCAGTCTTTGTCATTAAAAATAACCCTGTAGTTAATGTTGCCGCCACCATGCCTCACCTTCAGAAGGCTATTGCACAGGTGATGACTGGTGCCTGGTTTACTTCAGACATACTGATTAGAATTAAAGCCAGGGAGTTCAATCTTGCTTTCAGCAGACCAGAGAGTCTTATTTCTCACAGTCTGACAGTCCTCCAAGCAGGCGTTTATGCATTGTCTGGCCACTCCATCTTCAGTTAGTGAGGTGTTGCAGTGGAAGTTGTCCTTCTGAAAGTTTCTCCCATCTCCACACAGGTTATCTGTAGCATAGCTACATATATGTTTATACATACTGTTATAGAGTTAGGTCCATAAATATTTGGACAGAGTCAACTTTTTTCTAATTTTGGTTCTGTACATCACCACAATGAATTTTAAATGAAACAAGCATTTCTTTAACACATTCCCTTCATTTCAGGGGCTCAAAAGTAATTGGACAATTGACTCAAAGGCTATTTCATGGGCAGGTGTGTTGAAGTCCATCGTTATGTCATTATCAATTAAGCAGATAAAAGGCCTGGAGTTGATTTGAGGTGTGGTGCTTGCATGTGGAAGATTTTGCTGTGAACAGACAACATGCGGTCAAAGGAGCTCTCCATGCAGGTGAAAGAAGCCATCCTTAAGCTGCGAAAACAGAAAAACCCATCTGAGAAATTGCTACAATATTACAGTGGCAAAATCTACAGTTTGGTACATCCTGAGAAAGAAAGCAAGCACTGGTGAACTCAGCAGCAAAAGACCTGACGTCCACGAAGACAACAGTGGTGGATGAACACAGAATCATTTCCATGGTGAAGAGAAACCCTTCACAACAGCCAACCAAGTGAACAACACTCTCCAGGGGTGGCGATCGATATCAAGTCTACCATAAAGAGAAGACTGCATGAAAGTAAATACAGAGGGTGCACTGCAAGGTGCAAGCCACTCATAAGCCTCAAGAATAGAAAGGCTAGATTGGACTTTGCTAAAGAACATCTAAAAAGCCAGCACAGTTCTGGAAAAACATTCTTTGGACAGATGAAACCAAGATCAACCTCTACCAGAATGATGGCAAGAAAAGTATGGAGAAGGCGTGGAACAGCTCATTATCCAAAGCATACCATATCATCTGTAAAACACGGTGGAGGCAGTGTGATGGCTTGGGTGTGCATGGCTGCCAGTGGCACTGGGACACTAGTGTTTATTGATGATGTGACACAGGACAGAAGCAGCCGAATGAATTCTGAGGTGTTCAGAGACATACTGTCTGCTCAAATCCAGCTAAATGCAGTCAAATTGATTGGGTGGCGTTTCATGATACAGATGGACAATGACCCAAAACATACAGCCAAAGCAAACCAGGAGTTTATTAAAGCAAAGAAGTGGAAAATTCTTGAATGGCCAAGTCAGTCACCTGATCTTAACCCAACTGAGTAGGCATTTCACTTGTTGAAGACTAAACTTCGGACAGAAAGGCCCACAAACAAACAGCAACTGAAAGCGCGCAGTAAAGGCCTGACAGAGCATTAAAAAGGAGGAAACCCAGCATCTGGTGATGTCCATGAGTTCAAGACTTCAGGCTGGCATTGCCAGCAAAGGGTTTTCAACGAAGTACTGTATTAGAAATGAACATTTTATTTCCAGTTATTTAATTTGTCCAATTACTTTTGAGCCTTGAAATGAAGGGATTGTGTTAAAAAATGCTTTAGTTGCCTCATATTTTTATGTAATCTTTTTGTTCAGTCCACTGAATTAAAGCTGAAAGTCTGCACTTCAACTGCATCCGAGTTGTTTCATTTAAAATTCATTGTGGTAATGTACAGAACCAAAATTAGAAAAAAGTTGTCTCTGTCCAAATATTTATGGACCTAACTGTATGTATTATGCGTATATATTTACATACACTGTATTATATTTTATTAGATATATATTATTTTATTGGGGCGGCACGGTGGCACAGTTGGGAGACCCGGGTTCGCTTCCCAGGTCTTCCCTGCGTGGAGTTTGCATGTTCTCCCCGTGTCTGCGTGGGTTTCCTCCCACAGTCCAAAGACATGCAGGTTAGGTGCATTGAAATTCTAAATTGTAGTGTGTGTTTGGTGTGTGTGTGTGTGCCTTGCGGTGGGCTGGTGCCATGCCCAGGGTTTGTTTCCTGCCTTACGCCCTGTGTTAGCTGGGATTGGCTCTGGCAGACCACCGTGACCCTGTAGTTAGTATATAGCGGGTTGCATAATGGATGGATGGATGGATATTATTATATTATTGAAGAACAGATTACTTCTTAAAGTATTGCCTTTAATATGGCCAGTGTAACATAAACATAATGACTAAGCCACTGGACGTTACAATTTTAGGTTTAATGGGGTTCAATCACCTTAAGCCAAACACTCAAACTGCCTGTGCTCCTTTTGTAAAAAATACCTGTAATCAGCTATACTGTGTCTAGATTTAACAAGTCTCCTTGTATTTAGGTCTTAACTTACTATACAGTAGTAATTTAATTACTTAGTTCACTTTACGTATTTAATTATGGAAAAGTGTTTTCTGTCTGAAAAGTATAACATAAAATTAGGTTAGATTGCATCTTGCATGAAGAAGGGGCCTGAGTTGCCTCGAAAGCTTGCATATTGTAGTCTTTTTAGTTAGCCAATAAAAGGTGTCATTTTGCTTGGCTTTTCAATACTTTAATCAAGAAATTTGTTCTGTTGCATCCAAAGAATGCTTTTTATCATGTGACACTTTAATAAGATTTTCTAACATACCATAATATCTTCAGGCTCACTTCATCCAGTCCAGGCCTAAATCCTGTCCTGACAGCATAGCAGGCACAAAGCTGGAACCAACCCAGGATGGGCACGCCATTACAGGGCTAAGATGACTTCAATGAAACATGGTTTAATTTGAATGTTATATTTGTAATTATTATACAGCGTGCTCGGTTTATGGGTAAAGGTGCAATTAATAAGAATGAATTGAATTGAGCTGAATTAAATGTACTGTTTATATCCGGCATAAAATACATCAGCGTTACCTTTAGTGGAAGTTTATGTATGGCAGTTGATGCAATTTCATTGTCAGATGAGACCGTGAATCACCTAATTCCTAATCTCAACAGTGATGTGAAAGATCAAGTGCTGTATTAAATTAAAATGAGTACATTCATTGTGAGCTGAATTGATGAGATAATAGTATTGCTGGAGGTGCTTGCTTAGAGCAGATTTATGCATGGAGGTCTGCTAACACAATCTACACTGCATATTCAACAACTGATTTAATTCACATAGCAGTAGAAGAATTCAGTGCCGTTAAGGTTTGTGCCTCATGATAAAATATTTGTGGGTAAGACACAGTGGCGTAGCTAGAGTCCATGCCGCTCGGGGCAGGGCGGTGCTTCAATTTGCTGCCCTCAAACATATCTAAATATGTTAACCTATTTAAATCGAAAATTAAAATGAGGTATAGAGAAAAACTAAGATCAATTTTGCATAGATTTATTCATATATAGAGAAACAGCAATAATTTCAGTCAGTCATTTTCCAACCCACTATATCCTAACTACAGGGTCACGGGGGTCTGCTGGAGCCAATCCCAGCCAGCACAGGGCACAAGGCACAAGGCAGGAACAAACCTTGGGCAGGGCGCCAGCCCACCGCAGCAGCAATAATTTTTCACATATAATTATCTATAAGCATCAACTAGACAAGAATATAGTATAGACACACTGATAAGCCATGTTTTATATATTAGTTTAATATAATCACGTTGCGAAAACCAGAACCAGTGTAGTGTACAAGTGATAAGTGGAGATGTTTTCTGCACAGAGCAAGAACGCATTTGGATTGATAACGAAACGAAATTATAAATTGTAAATCTGTTGTTTATCTTCCTAGAAATTATTATCGGTGTAATGTTTATTTTTGTTATTGCCTCAGAAATTTCAACTGCTGTGTCTGATGCCATCACAGAAGGACAGTCTGACAATTGTTTTTGAAGCATTTGTGGATAAAAATCAGAGAATTTCACTTTTTTCATTCATGAGTGATATTTTTCCGAACCCTGCTGCTTATACACAAATTGTACTCAGCCTTTCGGCCAATAATTATGCCCCCAAAAATGTGCCGTCCGGGGCAGACTGCCCCCTCCGCCCAACCCTAGCTATGCCACTGGTAAGACAAGCAACCAGAGAATTCAGCTTTGATGACCTGGAAGTAGAGAGGATGCATTTTACATAAATAAATGTAATTTTCAACCAAGTAAACATTTTTTACTTTTCTATCAAATCTTTATTAAAATACATAAAAGAGACAACATCATAAAGTGAGTGCAAGAGTTCAGAAACAATGAGTGCTCAGCTGGAATGCAATGCATACAACTCTGTAGATCACAACCAAACAAATGTGGCCTTCTCCACGTTTCATGACTTATCTCATTTTCTTTCCTTGTTTCAGATATATCCAGGGCAGCGACTACCTGGTTGTTCATCATGTTGTTTGCTTATTTTCATACAATGTGACAATTTGTATTGGATGTGCTCAGCATTGATTGGCAGCCAATACCTGTCAGCCTCATAATACTTTCATGGTGCAATAGGACAGTATGTCTTCAACTATGGACTGAGCCTCATATTGGTTTGCAGACATGTTTGTGATGTGTCACCACATGACTGTGTTGTTAAATCAGCTAAATTAATCCAAGTGCAAATTATATACTGCTCTCTATTTGGCGTGTGGAACAATGCTGTTAACCCATTAGAAAAATCTTGACGAGAACAGGCCATTCAACCCAACAAAGCCCACCAGTCCTATCCTCTTACTTCTTCTAAAATAACATCAAGTCGAGTTTTGATTGTCCCAAGATGGTCCCGGTTTACTAAACTAAAAAATCCCTCTTCTCCCATCTGTTTTCTTTGTTTGTTTTTTGCTGAGTGTCATTCTACTTTTAATTGAGTTACTTCTAAAATAAATTCTTTTTTCATGGAATCTACAGCCTGAAAAGTAATTATTGTCACTTGAAAATGGGAATCACCCAAATTGATTACTTATCAGCATTGTTGTTTATCTTTCTTTAATTTGATTCACTTGAAGCTGACTGCTGATAAAATTAGTAATGGCCCCTCTAAATCACTCAGAATGGCAGTTGAAGCACTAAAATTCTGTATTCTGTTAAGATGACAAAACAAATGAAAAAGAGTTGGGGCAACACTGCAACCCTGTATATTATAAAGGCAAAAGTAAAGGCTTTTCAGCAGAAAAGGACTCAAGTCTAGACTGGTAAAGATCACGACACTTCCTCTTAAGTGCAGGCCAGGCAGGAAGAGGCGGGACCAGAGAGGCAGATACCAGAAATGATGTCAGAGGTAGTCGAGCTGTCAATCATCCAGTCTGTATTGCAAGGAAGAGAAGGGGCATTAGTATATCTACTCTCTTTTTCTGTTTCTTTTTCTGGTTTCTTTGTGGTGGTGGCCTGCGCCACCTCCACCTACTCAAAGCTTCATGATGCTCCAACAATGATGGATGGATTAAAAGGCAGAAGTCTACATGACCATCATCATCAAGCCCTTCCGTGAGAACCCTAAATCCAAAGAGGACTGCTTCATTTATGTTAGGTACAATGCCCAGAGGGGACTTATTCGATGTTAATTAATGTTGATTTATTTTGTTTTCTTATTGTGTCTTTTATATTTCTATTTTTTATTATGTAAAGCACTTTGAGCTACTGTTTGTATGAAAATGTGCTATATAAATAAATCTATGTGTATTTCTCTGCAGGTACTCATGTTTTCCTCTTTACATTTTAAGTTAATGGATGTTCCTTAACTGCCCTGGTGTGAGTGATTGTGCCTGTCAGTGGAATGGCACCTCATCCAACGGTGACCTTGCCTTTAGCCTGATTGCTTCTGAGAATGGCACCTCCTTAACACTACCATAAAGATGCATTGAGAAATTTCAGTGACTGAAATAAATGAATAGACCCCAAGTTCTATCTCTTTGGACTGGGCCTAGTACTGTCTTGTATCACCTTCTAGATGATGATGATATGCTTTATTAATCCCCAAGGGGAAATTGTCTTTTTGCATGACCTTTGTCAGTCATTGAACAGCGCCCCGGAGCAATTTTCAGGTTAAGGACCCAAAGGAGTAAGATCCCTTCTAGCAGTAATGCTATTTGAATCAGCAGCATTCCAGATGCAAGCGCAGTTCCTTAGCCACAGAACCACCACTCCGCTGACAGCAGAATTGACTTATGTGCCAAGAGAGTTGAAGTGGGCGCCTTCTAGAGAGGTGTAGTCTGTCAGTAGTCCTTCGACTTTCAATAAATGTTTTTAACGCTTGGGGTCAAACACTAGGCAGTATAGATGGATTAGTTTGACCTCCACACTCTGACCTACAACACCCCCATTTTCTATCTGCTTGAAACTCTTAGATGACTGAGATTTGTCATTCCTGTCACTGCTGTTTGATGTCAGCTGGATGATTCAAGGGTCCATGGCTGACTCCTGAGGAAGACGTCTCTTCTGAAGCAGAAAGATAAAAAAGAGCAGGAACTTCCAGTTCACAGTCTGAACGGCTGCACAAAGGCTTCAAAGGAATTTCTGCTTGAATTAGCAAACACTTTCCAAAACACTAAAAGGCTCAAAAAAAGGTGATTCAGACTTGGATGAACACAATCATATCCTGCTAGAATGCAGTGACATAATGGCAGGAATGGACACCCAAGGTCAAATGTTAAAGCCACATTTAGTAGATCTCCACTTCAATAGGAACAAATAAAACAGAGTCCTAAAGAAACGAATATTGCACACCTTCCATTTAAACAAACATTTAAATTTAGAAAATCATTGAGACTTTCTTTTGAGTCATATTTATGAATAGTCAGCTTTTCTTTTCTGGTTTCAGAGGAAAAAAAGAAACAATTATAGGTAAAAAACATCAAAATGGAGCCCTATAACCTGGTGACAAATAAAGTTCTATCTATCTATCTATCTATCTATCTATCTATCTATCTATCTATCTATCATATAGTGCCTTTATTTTCTTTATATCTATGTATCTTATACAGTTCCTTTCATATCTTTCTATATATCTATCATATAGTGCCTTTCATGTCTATCTATCTATCTATCTATCTATCTATCTATCTATCTATCTATCTATCTATCTATCTATCATATAGTGCCTTTATTTTCTTTATATCTATGTATCTTATACAGTTCCTTTCATATCTTTCTATATATCTATCATATAGTGCCTTTCATGTCTATCTATCTATCTATCTATCTATCTATCTATCTATCTATCTATCTATCTATCTATCTATCTATCTATCTATTGTAACAAAAGGACAAAAAGAACGCAAAGGTTTGGAGCACTTTGCCTGTATAACTGAAAACAAAACAACAAAACAATTCAAATGAAAAAACATGAAAAAACTTGGCTAGATGTGTGTCCTCTTTCCCGACCCATCTTGGTTATGACTATCAACAGTGGCAGGTTCAGGTGGCTCATTAAACAGAAGTGGGAGCATGGAGCTAAATCCCACAGTCACAGCGAGGCATTAGATGACATCGGCAACTCCTGGCACAGAGTGGTATTATAATTGTCTCTCAAAAGTATGTGTGTGACACTCTCTCTCTCTCTCTCTCTCTCTATATATATATATATATATATATATATATATATATACCTGTATATAGTAAGATAAACAGATGACAATGATAAAGAGATGAAGTACCAGCCTGACCACCCTGTATAAATTATTACAGAGTCATCTTGGCAGATAGTAGTTCAAAACAGAACCATTCCAAGAAGGCAGTGCTTCCAGTTTCGAGGCCTTCTGACAGGAAGAGGTGGGTCCAGGTGGAAAGACACCAGAAGTGATGGTGTTATAGTTGTCAATCATCTGGTCCGCAGAAGGAGAAAAAAAAGAAAGGCATTAGGACAAAGTGCTAAATCTCTGCAGCAGTGATAGAATTACAATCACTAGAACCTTTCAGCTATATATACTGGACATATATATATACTTTATATATATATATATATATATATATATATATATATATATATATATATATATATATATATATATATATATATATATATATATATATATATATATATATATATATATGTATATATATGGTGTATACAACTACTATCAAATATCATATCATTGCCTGGAGCAGCATTGGTCAAACCACTCAGAATCGCACCCACTCCACTACACTAAATCAGTGGGAACAATTCACCCCCTAGATGGCCGATCTTTCACTCCGTCATGGGGACATCCACTGCAATTCCTTTCCCCACTAGCTGATTTGCTTGTCTGACCACTCCCCCTGTTCTCACGCCATTGTCCTTATTTTCTATTCCCCCCTTCTATCCTGTGCATGCTCCTTTTATACTACTTCTTCAATTGGGCACAGGTGTGAACACGCCACACCCTCTGAGGAATCAGTGAGGCACCTGACTGAC
Source organism: Polypterus senegalus (assembly GCF_016835505.1). NCBI lineage: Eukaryota > Metazoa > Chordata > Cladistia > Polypteriformes > Polypteridae > Polypterus > Polypterus senegalus. Next base: position 27,577,486 of record NC_053157.1, read on the forward strand.
ACACGCACTCACCTTTGCAATCAGCCAGGCACCCCAGCCATCCTCAGAGCAAAGTGTGTTCACACACCCACCTGTACCCGATTAGAGCTTGCACTCTATGGGGTGTGATTATTTATTTAAAACTGGCAAAGCACCATAGACCACTCTATATATATGAAGGTGAAGTGAAGGTTTGTGATAACGGTTTGCATATTTGTAGTTGGAGATCCACAAAGGGAGAGAATGAATCATGTATCATAAAGTAGCTTTTATTCTTGAGCTTTCAGCTCCTGCCAGGAGCCGTCATCAGTGGATCATAATTAGACATACAAGAATCAAAGGCAATATATAGCAAAATTAGGTGGGAGTGGGGTAAAGAGGTGGGGTTAGGAGGGTGTTGGTCATAAAGTTTTATTTATTATGAGGATGTTCTTCTTCTAAGTTTGCATATGCTGGGTTTATGTCCAAATATCTGTTAATGGTGTTTTCGTTTGATAGCTAAGATTCAGCCAGCTTTCTGGCACTTTTTGTACTGGCTTTAAATCTTACTTGTACATTGTCCCAGGTAAATGACTGTCCGGTTGAATTTGTGTGCGTATAAATCAGTGATCGTGAGTCCTTCCTTCTGACGGCATTTTGATGCTCCTGTATACGTGTACCGATTCTTTTTGATGTTTGTCCTATGTATACCGCTGGGCAAGAACTGCATGAAATGCTATAAACTGCGTTTCGTGTCTATGCTGCCGATTTCTTGTTTTTGGTATTAAAAAGGACAGTGTGCAGATTGTTCGTAGGTTTGTGTGCTATTCTAATGCCTGATTTGGACAGGATTCATGCTGATCCTTCTGACACGGAAGTGTGTGCCAGGTGGAATGGGTGTTCAGATTGGAGTTCTCTGGCGTCTCCTATGTAGGCATTGTTTAATGAATGTCTTTGGGTAGCCATTTGAAGTGAAAAAATGGAAAAGATAGCGCCTTTCGTTCTTTTTTGTCTCCTTCCTATTACAATGGGTGTGAATTCTTCTCAATAGAGTTTTAAAACGGCTCCATTTATGAAATGCTGGGTGATTGCTGGTGAAATGTAATATCTTGTCTGAATAGCATTCCTTACAGTAGACACTTGTGATCAGGGTGGAGTCGTTACTTCTTTCAATCGAGATGTTCAGGAAATTGATGCGTTGATTTGTTTTTTTTTCCATGGTGAATTGGATTGCAGGGAATATTGTGTTGATGTGGTTGTAGAAATCGTTCAGCTGGTCGTTTTTTAATATGATGAATGTGTTGTCTATGTAGTGTATCCAAATGTTGGGTGTGAACTGAGATAGAGGCACATTTTAGGAATCGCTGCATTGCCAGTTCTGCCAGAAGTCCTGATAACAGCGATCCCATTGGCATGCCTTCTTTTTGAATGTATTATTTTCCGTTGAAATGAAAGTGAGTTTTCTGGCAAAGTGATATTAGGTGCATTATGTCTTTAGTGGACAGCTTCGTTCTTGTCTTTATGGTGGGATCATTATTCAGTCTTATTAGTAGTGTTTCTGTGGCCAGATGGACCGGAATCATAGTGTATAGTGATATGACATCAAATGAGACCATGACCTCGTCCTCAGCGATTGATACGTCTTTCAGGTGTTGCAATGCCAACTCGCCTCTGTTCACAGAATATTCAGAGTCGTAAGTTAAATGTTTGAGCACCTGAAAAAGTCTTTTTGATAAGTTGTAAGTTGGTCCACCTATTAGGCTGACCACTGGTTTGAATTTCAGAGATGTTTAATGTATTTTTGGGATTCCATAAAATTCAGGGCATTTAGCATTGCTGGATTTCATTTTATAATAATTCTCCGCATCTAGGCGGTTGTTATTCCGGAGTTTGATCAGAGTGGTGTTTATTTTGTTAAGCGTGGTCTTAGTTGGATCGTTATTCAACTGTTGAAAAGTGTTGGTGTCAGAAAGCATTTCTTCCATTGCTGTGGTATATTGTTCCTTGCCTAATATGACAGTTGCGCCTCCTTTGTCAGCTGGTGTGATAATGATGCTGTTATCATTCTGTAGCGATCGCAGAGCTTTCTGTTCTTTTGTCGGAGTATGTGTGGTTGGATGTCTTGTATGTAACTGACTGGCAAATGTGAACTTTATTTCTTGTGCGTTGTCTGTCGGTATTTTTTCGGTTAGATGTGTTCCAGGGAACCTAGGAAGTTCATGTTGGATGCGTCTTTGCAGTTGAATTTCATTCCTCTAGCGAGAATATTTTCTTCTGTCGTTGAGAGTTGTCTTTTGGAGAAGTTGTATACTCAGGATTGCAGTTCATTGGTATGTATATTTCCAGTGAGTTTATTCCATTTTTGGTTAAGTGTATCTCGCTTAGAAATACAGCTTTTGGAAGCTGTGTCCTGGATCCGTTTGGCCCATTCCTCTGTAATCATCTGTCCACATGTTGTGAGGAATTTGGATTGTTGTTTCGTAGTTTTGGATCTGTAACTGGTTCGTTGACGGGGTATTTCGGTGATAAGTTTGTAAAAAACGTGTTTTGTGAATTGTAGCATGATGACTGCCATCTTCAGAGTGTTCATTGGTGGTTTAAATTGTAAGCATTTGAACTTATATCGTGTCTGATACAACTATGGAGAAAGAAAAGTTTTACATAGCTGTGTGCTTCTCAGATTGCCAAAGGTTCCCATTGTCTAATACATTAGAGGGCTTCTTGCCCAAAGGTTGTACGAATAAAAGCAAAGGTTTATGATACTGTTTGCATATTTGTAGTTGGAGATCCACAAAGGGAGAGAATGAATCGTATCATAAAGTAGTTTTTATTCCTGAGCTTTCAGCTCCTGCCAGGAGCCGTAATCAGAGGATAATGATATGTGTATATATATATATACACTAAATATATACAAATGTATATATATATATATATATATATATATATATATATATATATATATATATATATACTAATAAAAGGCAAAGCCCTCACTGACTCACTCACTGACTCATCACTAATTCTCCAACTTCCCGTGGAGGTAGAAGGCTGAAATTTGGCAGGCTTATTCCTTACAGCTTACTTACAAAAGCAGGTTTCATTTCGAAATTCTACACGTAACGGTCATAACGGTCGACAACATCCGCCATGTTGAACTTTCTTATTTATGGCCCCATCTTCACGAAATTTGGTAGGCGGCTTCCCTGCACTAACCGAAACCGATGTACGTACTTATTTCGATGGTATGACGCCACTGTCGGCAGCCATATTGAACTTTCCAACGTCACTAATTTTCCAACTTCCCGTGTAAGTAGAAGGCTGAAATTTGGCAGGCTCATTCCTTACAGCTTACTTACAAAAGTTAAGCAGGTTTCATTTTGAAATTCTACAGTAACAGTCATAATGGTTGACAATGTTCGCCATGTTGAACTTTCTTATTTATGGCCCCATCTTCACGAAATTTGGTAGGTGGCTTCCCTGCGCTAACCAGAACTGATGTACATACTTATTTCAGTGGTATGATGACACTGTCGGCCGCAATATTGAGGTTTCCAATGTCACTAATTCTACAACTTCCTGTGTAAGTAGAAGGCTGAAATTGGGCAGGCTCATTCCTTACAGCTTACTTACAAAAGTTAAGCAAGTTTCATTTCGAAATTCAACGCGTAATGGTCATAACGGTCAACAACGTCCGCCATGTTGAACTTTCTTATTCATGGCCCCATCTTCACGAAATTTGGTAGGCAGCTTCCCTGAGATAACCGAAACCAATGTACGTACTTATTTCAGTTTTATGACACCACTGTCAGCTGCCATATTGAACTTTCCAACGTCATTAATTCTCCAACTTCCCGTGTCGGTAGAAGGCTGAAATTTGGTACTTATTTCGGTGGTATGATGCCACTGTTGGCCGCCATATTGAACTTTTGAACGGTCTTTGTTACTTATGGGCCCATCGTCAAGAAATTTGGTACGCAGGTTCCCAACGCTAACTGAATCCTACTTACATACATATATACGTCCATAGCTTGCAGCTCGGTCACCGTGTGAGGCGGCGTTGGGTCCCCCATCTCAACACCTCCCACGTTGTTGGCTGCCTGCCTATATAAGGCCGTCCGTCGCTCTAGTCTCTACATTCCCTTCCTTGCTTTGCCACGGGATTCACGTCTCCCTGCTGATAACTACAGAGTTTTTATTTAATCCACGGCTTCTCCGCTGTTTTATTGTTCATTTATTACGATTATAGTTATTGTTTAGGTATGTTAGACTTACTTTACATTGTTTAGGTACCCATTTCCTTTATCATTCCAACCGTACCCCCATTAACATGTCTATCGAGGTGATCACCATCGATCAAAGAACTGTCACTTACCGAGTGGTTTCCATGCCCGGAAATGCCGCCTGCCTTTTCCATTCTCTGTGTTACATATTGCACAGCCATATCAGGCTCACTCTTGATATCCGGAGGAACATTGTGTCTTATGTATTGAATGACTGGGACAGGTTCAAGGTGTGGACTGATGACGGTACAGGAGATAATTATACTACACAGGAGCACTATAAGAGTGAAATGCTTAAGCCCTTCACCTATGATTCTGCATGTGAGTTGATGGCTGCCACTGAATTTTTCGGTTGTCGCTTTCAAGTGTACCGAAATGGCCAAATATCATACATCTTTCCACAACCACCAATGCCTCTTAAACATCTTAGATTCACAGGTGACGATTTCAGTAGTGGACACTTTGATGTTTATGAATGTTTAAACTCTCAAAAGCTGGATGTGAAGTTATCGATGAAACCGGTTGTATACTTACAACGCTTGACAGATGCCGAATGTCTCTTCAACACAAGTCCTGCAAATACTAACGTAATTGAAACAAACCATGAAACTCAAACCGATTATGACAGCAGCAATCCAAGCTGTTAGATTTGAAACAAGATTACTGTTCACATGGCCAACTGTACGTTGTGGTATACAAAGAGATCCTTAACAAATAATTATTGGTATATTTCCCTCAGTTTTAAAAGGTTTAATTTTCTTCTTAATAAAAAGTTTAAGGCAGTACTTCGCCACTGCGAAGCACCGATATTTTGCTAGTATATATATATATATATATATATATATATATATATATATATATATATATATATATATGTATATATATATATACATAATATATATAATATGGTGTACGGCTAGGACGCCCATTTGACACTGGATCTGGGGGAACAGCCATGGGATGCACATTACATCCCCCGGAACACTTGGTGGCAGCCCCGCTGGGTTGCATCAGGGCCACAATTGTGTTACACCGGAGCTCATCCCTGTTTGGCTCCATGGCCCATGTTGGCGGTTCTTCCACCACACCCGGAAGTGCAGCCAGAAATCCGTCACCAAACACCTGGAGCACTTCTGGATGGACTATAAAGGGAGCCAGCAGCCACTACTTCTAGGAGCCACAGTTGGGAAGAGGGAGACAAAGCTTGCCAGAGAGGATTGGAGGAGACAAAGAAGGAAAAAAGATTTGTGACTTGTTTGTGCTTATGGGACTGTGTTAGAGCTGAGGGACACAGGGAAGATGTGGTCCCCAGCTGAAGAAAAATGAAAGTTTTGTTTTCTTTTTACGTGTGCCTCCATGTCTCTGTGTGCCGGGTCAGGCACCTTTCTACTATATATATATATACATATATATATATATATATATATATATATATATATACTGTATACACTCACCTAAAGGATTATTAGGAACACCATACTAATACGGTGTTTGACCCCCTTTCGCCTTCAGAACTGCCTTAATTCTACGTGGCATTGATTCAACAAGGTGCTGAAAGCATTCTTTAGAAATGTTGGCCCATATTGATAGGATAGCATCTTGCAGTTGATGGAGATTTGTGGGATGCACATCCAGGGCACGAAGCTCCGTTCCACCACATCCCAAAGATTCTCTATTGGGATGAGATCTGGTGACTGTGGGGCCATTTTAGTACAGTGAACTCATTGTCATGTTCAAGAAACCAATTTGAAATGATTCGAGCTTTGTGACATGGTGCATTATCCTGCTGGAAGTAGCCATCAGAGGATGGGTACATGGTGGTCATGAAGGGATGGACATGGTCAGAAACAATGCTCAGGTAGCCCGTGGTATTTAAACGATGCCCAATTGGCACTAAGGGGCCTAAAGTGTGCCAAGAAAACATCCCCCACACCATTACACCACCACCACCAGCCTGCACAGTGGTAACAAGGCATGATGGATCCATGTTCTCATTCTGTTTACGCCAAATTCTGACTCTACCATTTGAATGTCTCAACAGAAATCAAGACTCATCAGACCAGGCAACATTTTTCCAGTCTTCAACTGTCCAATTTTGGTGAGCTCGTGCAAATTGTAGCCTCTTTTTCCTATTTGTAGTGGAGATGAGTGGTACCCGTGGGGTCTTCTGCTGTCGTAGCCCATCTGCCTCAAGGTTGTGCGTGTTGTGGCTTCACAAATGCTTTGCTGCATACCTCGGTTGTAAGAGTGGTTATTTCAGTCAAAGTTGCTCTTCTATCAGCTTGAATCAGTCGGCCCATTCTCCTCTGACCTCTAGCATCAACAAGGCATTTTCGCCCACAAGACTGCCGCATACTGGATGTTTTTCCCTTTTCACACCATTCTTTGTAAACCCTAGAAATGGTTGTGCGTGAAAATCCCAGTAACTGAGCAGATTGTGAAATACTCAGACCGGCCCGTCTGGCACCAACAACCATGCCACGCTCAAAATTGCTTAAATCACCTTTCTTTCCCATTCTGACATTCAGTTTGGAGTTCAGGAGATTGTCTTGACCAGGACCACACCCCTAAATGCATTGAAGCAACTGCCATGCGATTGGTTGATTAGATAATTGCATTAATGAGAAATTGAACAGGTGTTCCTAATAATCCTTTAGGTGAGTATATAAACTGCTCAAAAATTAAACGAAGCACATCAGATTTCAATGGGAAAAAGAATCCTGCTGGTTATCTCTACTGATATGGAGTAATGTGTAGGAACGAAAGGATGCCACATCACTTGATAGAAATAAAAATTATCAAAATGATAAAAAAATTATGCGGCAGGCTAGTTCATTTTTGCTGAAATGTCATTGCAGCAACTCCAAATTGTACTCAGTAGATTGTATGGCACCCATGTGCTTGTATGCATGCCTGGTAACATTGTGGTGGGGGGCATGCTCCTAATGAGATGGTGGATGGTGTCCTGGGAACTGTTTCCTCCCTGATCTGGATCAGAACATCACTGAGGCGTCAGATGGACCTAAACATAATGTCTCAAAGGTGTTCTATTGGATTTAAGGTCAGGTGAGGGTTTGGGCCAGTCAATGGTATCAATTCCTTCATCCTCCAGGAACTACATGCAAACTCTCACCACATGAGGCCGGGTATTGTCATGCACCAGGAGGAACCCAGGACCTACTGCACCAGCATAGGGTCTGACAATGGGTCCAAGGATTGCATCCTGATACTTAATGGCAGTGAAGGTGCCGTTGTCTAGCCTGTAGAGGTCTGTGCGTCCCTCCATGGATATGCTTCCCCAGACCATCACTGACCCACCACCAAACTGGTAATGCTGAACGATGTTACAGGCAGCATAACATTCTCCATGGCTTCTCCAGACCCTTTCACGTCTGTCACATGTGCTCAGAGACATTCACACCAGTGGCCCACTGTAGGTCATTGTGTAGGGCTCTGGCAGTGCTCATCCTGTTACTCATTGCCGAAAGGAGCAGATACTGGTCCTGCTGATGGGTTAAGGACCTTCTAAGAGGGGCCTTGTCCGGCTCTTCTACAATAACTAACTGGCTGTCCTCCATGCCTTTGAAACTGTACAGGGAGACACAGCAAACCTTCTGGCAATGGCATGTATTGATGTGCCATCCTGGAGAAGATGGACTACATGTGCCAATAACCTCTGTATGGTCCAGGTATCTCCAAATGCTAAAAGTAGTGACACTGAACGTAGCCAAATGCAAAAGTAATAAAAAAAACAGATGAGGAGGGAAAATGTCAGTGGAGTCCACCTGTTAAACCATTCCTGTTTTGGGGGTTATCTCAGTGTTGCCCCTCTAGGGCACCCGTTGTTAATTTCATTAACACCAAAGCAGCTGAAACTAATTAACAATTCCCTCTGCTACTGAACTGACCAGATCAATAGCCCAGAAGTTTCATTGATTCTATACTTTGATTAAAAAGTGTTCCTTTCATTTTTTTCAGCAGTATATAAATATATATACTGTATATCCATCATCCTCTCCCAACTACAGGGTCACGGGGGTCTGCTGGAGCCAATCCCAGCCAACACAGGGCGCAAGGCAGGAAACAAACCCCGGGCAGGGCGCCAGCCCTCTGCAGGGCACACACACACACCAGGGACAATTTAGAATCGCCAATGCACCTAACCTGCAGGTCTTTGGAGTGTGGGAGAGAACCGGAGCACCCAGAGGAAACCCACCCAGATATGGGAAGAACATGCAAGATCCACGCAGAAGGACCCGGGAAGCGAACCTGGGTCTCCTAACTGCGAGGCAGCAGCGCTACCACCTCATCACCGTGCCGCCTTATATATACCCTGTTGGTTCCAGAGGCTTACATATTGTATTGCCTGGAACAAGCAGAACCAAAGCCTGAGCACAAATGAAATTACTGGCCATTTTCTCGGTCATAAACTTCCTAGCTGCAGTGGACAAAGGCAGAAATGTGAGCTGCTGTGCAGTCTCCAAGTCCTTCTCCTTTGTCCTTCTTACACCGATCTCCATAAGCACTGCAACATGATCACACAAATGACAATGATCATAAAGATGTTTCAAAACAGGACCAAACAAAAAAATCAAGAAGGGGTGCGAAAGCAGGATCCAAAAGCAGACAAATAGAACAGAATCACTAGAAAATAGCAAATACAGTGGTGTGAAAACTATTTGCCCCTTCCTGATTTCTTATTCTTTTGCATGTTTGTCACACAAAATGTTTCTGATCATCAAACACATTTAACCATTAGTCAAATATAACACAAGTAAACACAAAATGCAGTTTTTAAATGATGGTTTTATTATTTAGGGAGAAAAAATCCAAACCTACATGGCCCTGTGTAAAAAGTAATTGCCCCTTGTTAAAAATAACCTAACTGTGGTGTATCACACCTGAGTTCAATTTCCGTAGCCACCCCCAGGCCTGATTACTGCCACACCTGTTTCAATCAAGAAATCACTTAAATAGGAGCTGCCTGACACAGAGAAGTAGACCAAAAGCACCTCAAAAGCTAGACATCATGCCAAGATCCAAAGAAATTCAGGAACAAATGAGAACAGAAGTAATTGAGATCTATCAGTCTGGTAAAGGTTATAAAGCCATTTCTAAAGCTTTGGGACTCCAGCGAACCACAGTGAGAGCCATTATCCACAAATGGCAAAACATGGAACAGTGGTGAACCTTCCCAGGAGTGGCCGGCCGACCAAAATTACCCCAAGAGCGCAGAGCGACTCATCCGAGAGGTCACAAAGACCCCAGGACAACGTCTAAAGAACTGCAGGCCTCACTTGCCTCAATTAAGGTCAGTGTTCACGACTCCACCATAAGAAAGAGACTGGGCAAAACGGCCTGCATGGCAGATTTCCAAGACGCAAACCACTGTTAAGCAAAAGAACATTAGGGCTCGTCTCAATTTTGCTAAGAAACATCTCAATGATTGCCAAGACTTTTGGGAAAATACCTTGTGGACTGATGAGACAAAAGTTGAACTTTTGGAAGGCAAATGTCCCGTTACATCTGGCGTAAAAGGAACACAGCATTTCAGAAAAGAACATCATACCAACAGTAAAATATGGTGGTGGTAGTGTGATGGTCTGGGGTTGTTTTGCTGCTTCAGGACCTGGAAGGCTTGCTGTGATAGATGGAACCATGAATTCTACTGTCTACCAAAAATCCTGAAGGAGAATGTCCGCCATCTGTTCGTCAACTCAAGCTGAAGCGATCTTGGGTGCTGCAACAGGACAATGACCCAAAACACAAGCAAATCCACCTCTGAATGGCTGAAGAAAAACAAAATGAAGACTTTGGAGTGGCCTAGTCAAAGTCCTGACCTGAATCCAATTGAGATGCTATGGCATGACCTTAAAAAGGCGGTTCATGCTAGAAAACCCTCAAATAAAGCTGAATTACAACAATTCTGCAAAGATGAGTGGGCCAAAATTCCTCCAGAGCTGTAAAAGACTCATTGCAAGTTATCATAAGCGCTTGATTGCAGTTATTGCTGCTAAGGGTGGCACAACCAGTTATTAGGTTCAGGGGCAATTACTTTTCACACAGGGCCATGTAGGTTTGGATTTTTTTCTCCTAAATAATAAAACCATTTTAAAACTGCATTTTGTGTTTACTTGTGTTATATTTGACTAATGGTTAAATGTGTTTGATGATCAGAAACATTTTGTGTGACAAACATGCAAAAGAATAAGAAATCAGGAAGGGGCAAATAGTTTTCACACCAATGTATCTGAAGGCACAGAAGGAGCTTGACTTGAGTCCCTCACAACCGCAGGCCACCCAATGCTGTCCAGGCTGCCTCGTTTAATTTCTCTTGCCTGACCCCCATCATGTGACTGCCACCTGATTAATGTCATATGTCAGCAGTGGGCTGTTTGCAAGGTGATCTTTAGGGCTGACTTTACTTTTAATTGACACTTTAGATTACTTTGCCTCTCTAAAAGAAGACAGTGGTCACTTTCATCTGAGATATTTACAGTATGGTAGCAGAACTTTCTCTGACTGTTATAAGTTAACACATTTCAAAACTTTGACTGCACAGGGTGGAGCAAAGAGAAAGTCATGTAGAACTGTGAAATGCACTTGCAGAAGAAATGAATGCAAATGTGTCCTTATGGAAACAAAGATATGGTTTAGATACATTTTTAAAAATAATATCTCAGAAAGGCAGTTCCTTGCTTGAGAGACTTATTGAGCCTTTAGGAAGGAGAGCTCTGTTGTTGGATCCTGATTAAGATAAGAAAGCAAGTAAAAACTTTACTGCCATAACAGCATCACTTCTATGGAATCCGATTTAGTGAAGCTCATACACACTGTAAGCGTAACAGCAATAATAATTTTCCAACAAGCCCCAAACACTTAGACATTCACATCAAAGTGTTGTAGTTGTTTCTTAAGTTGAAGATGTTAAGTTTACATATCTCACAGCTTATGGATACTGCTATGAAATCTGGCCATCCTGGTCTTGATGGACTTAAGCTTTTTACCAATCGGAAGGAGAGGTAGCAGACGGTCAGACAGGTCAGATACCATCTTAATGGCTTTATGTTCCAGAGTGAATTCACAGGGGATGTGGCAGCCAATCATTTCAGATACAATGCACATCCCTCTTTAGAGCTGCTTCCTGTCTTCAGCTGAGGGATTGCCGGACCAGACTGTACAGAAGAAGGTCAAAACACTTTTAGTAATGGACTTGAAGAAAATTGTTCAGGAAGTAATTTATTACTTATGCAAGTTAGGAAGTGCTGAAGCCATTTGGATATGCTTGATTTCTCAGTCAAATGAAATTTAGATTTCTTGTGGGCTTTACTTGAATTGTGGTTTGGGCATATCAGAACCATTTATGCAGAGCTACAGTAGTTGGTCATGAATAAGCGACAAATTGAATAGAACTCTTCAAGTAATGACGGGAGCACTGATACAGTAAAAGCAATTAGTAAATGCTAGCTCATGTCGTGGTGATTGTTCGAAAAAATAAAAAAATAATCAGAAATGTGCCATGGCTAATAAAAATAATACAAGACAAGCTACTGGTTCAATGTATTACTGTACTCATTAACAGTAAATAATGTTCATTAGAACTTTAGAAATGTTGTGATGAGAACATGCCATTCTGTCTAACAAGCTCATCCATCCTACTCCCCAAGACTGTCCAAAGTAACATTAACTCGAGATCTGAAGGTCCTTAACCTTAATCCTACCACACTGCTTGGTTGTTTTATGAACCAGTAACGGCAGACTGTACGATAGCGTGCAGTGAATACACTTGACTTGAGCATTCCTAGTTTTCATCCTCTTTCTCTGTATGTTTATCATTCGTTTACTCAGAGGTTGATCGCTTGCTGCTTCCTGCACAGCTCTTCTTTTCTCCACCCTAGCAGCCCACTTCTTCTCTTCGTTCGTCGCCATCTTTTCATATTAAAACTGATTAAGTCAGTGTTGGAGTTACAATTACTTAGTACATTTTCCTTCATTTTTCTTCAATCTGCCTCAAGAATGATTTAAGATCCAAAGAGGTAGGAGAAATGACGGCAAAGGTGGTCACACTGTGTCAAAAACAGTAATGACTTGCATGAAACAACATGGCAGTTTTATGGTGAGGCAGAGGAAGTGAGGTCAGCAGAGTCAGAACCGGATATGATGTCATTGGGGTCAGAATTGGAAGTGATGCCATCAGGGCCAGGCGGAATTTCTCCAAACTGGTCTGCAGAGGAAAGACAGAAAGGGTTAATGCACTCCGCCACCCCGGTCTAGTGTGGAAATAGACTCATTTGAGCCATTTAGCTGCCTCCCATACACACGTTGTCACGCACGTGCGATTAGGGAGCGCGTCGGACCTAAACAGTATCGTAAAGTCGTATGCCAGAAGGGAATGGCGGGCTACTAACCTTTCTCTCTTTATTTCCTGCAGAAAGAACGCGCACTGCCGCCACGACTCTGCCCGACTCGCTAACCACGCATTGCCACTTCCGCCCTTCCTCTGTCAACTCCTGATGACGTCAGCAATCCCAACATCCATCTCGGCTCCTTCCCAGCAAACCTCTCTCTACTTCTGGTCCCTCTCCATAAATGCTCCCCACTCCGCCATTTTGACTGTCCACTGTATAGTACAATTGCGTGCTGCATTGACAATTAATATTTTGCAAATATTTCTTACAGTATCTGGGACGGAAACCCCAAACCTTTATGATTGTGTGTCTTTCTTTTCACAACGTGTAAGACTATGCACACACATATATATTGTCACAAAGTTGAGACATACTCAATAAAAGGTTTGGGGCAGCCACCCGTATAATCTCGTAACCCGGCTGCAAAGTCGTTCTTTTTATAAAGATACAGCACTGAAGTGTACACAATGAGTCCAAGACAAGACTGAGGGAAAAAGGGAAAAGGGCAGGCTTTTAAAGGGGAAGACAGGAAGTGAGGTCATAAGGATCGGGCATGTGTTCATCGCCCATTGGATCAGGCCTGGACGTGACATCAGGGGGGCCGGAGCTGGTAAGGTCTGTTTCCATTGGTTCGGTCAAGGAAGTGCTGTCAAGAGAGCCAGGTGGAGCCTCCCAGGGATGGTCTACAGGGAAGTGAGAAAAAGAGTCAGTGCACTCTGCCACATTCTGGCATGCCTCCGAACTGCCTTCATTTAAGCCCTTTAGCTGCCTCCCATGCGCACGTGTGTGACAATATATATATATATATATATATATATATATATATATATATATATATATATATATATATATATATATATACTTCATTGTGTCGATTTAATTCTTCTTTCTCTTTAATCAACCCTTGAAAAATGAGTTCAAAAACTGAAATCCCTCCTTCCATTATGTGTTCAGACCCTTTGGTTAGGTGCATCCTGTTTGCTTTAATTCTCTTTCAGATGTGTCTACAACTTGATCGGACTCCACTTGTGGCAAACTGAATTGTCTGACCCTGGTTTAGAAAGGCACACACCTGTGTATTTGAGGTCCCACAATTCACACTGCATATCAGAATAGAAACCAAGCCAAGAAGTCCAAGGAGCTCTCTGTAGACCTCTGTGAACAAATTGCAGATCAAGAGAAGGGTATAACACCATTTTTTTTAAAAAACTTTGAATGTTCTCAGGAGCACAGTTGCCCCAATTGCTGTGAAATGGAAGAATTTTGGCCTCTTCTTTGAGTTAGCCATTCAGCCAAACTGAGGTAGCAGCAAGAAGGGCGTTAGTCAGGGAGGTAACTAAGCACCCAATAGTCACTCTAACAGAGCTTCAGAAGACCAGTGGTGAGATGGGAAAATCTGTTGGGACAACAACCATCTTAGCTGCACTCCATCAAGCAGACACTTGTAACAGAACTAGGCAGAAGTGACTCTTGCTAAACATCATTTAAAGAACTCTGAGAACATGAGGAAAAAGATTGTCTGGTCTGATGAAATAACAATTGAGCTTTTTGAGCAGAACTCTAAGCACTATGTCTGGCAAAGACCAGACACTGCTCATTACCTACCTCCTTATGGGGAAGCATGATGGTAGAAACACCATCATGCTTTAAGGGTGATATTCAGCAGCAGAGACCAAAGGAAGGATATCAGCCAAATACAGAGCAGTCCTTGAAGAAAACCTGCTCTATAGAGCATGAGAGACCTCACTCTAGGCTGAGCGTTCACCCTTCAGTTGACAATAACCCAAAGCAGACAGCCAAGACAGTGCTGGTGTGGAGTGCTTTTGGGAAAAGTCTCTAACAGTCCTGGAATAGCCCAAATGTACATTTTTGTGGAGAGACCTGAAGATGGCAGTTTAATCATTCAGTCAGTCTGACAGAGCGTGAGAGAATTGCCTGGAAAAAAGATGCTCAAATTCAAGTATGCAAAGTTTGTAGGGACTCAGAAAAAAAAACCTCAAAGCCATTTTGCCAAAAGGTCTTCTACAAAGTACAATACAGGATGCAGCAGAAATAATTGTGGGGTCCCCAAAGCAGGTAGAGGGGTGTGGTCCGTTCTGTCAGGTACGGTACATAATAAAGTTTTCAGTCGTCACCATGCCGTGGTCGGGTGAGCATCGAGACTTTGTAGTGGAGGCTTTTTTCAAAAATGCAGAATCTGTAGCTGCAAGCAGAGGGTGTTTCGCATGTGGTTCGGTTTACATGCTAATGAAAGTGTTCCAGACAGGAACACAATTTTGCTGTAGGTTCAAAGAGTAAGGCCAACAGGTTTTCAAACATCTTCCTTGGTCCTTGAATCAACTAAAGTAGGCTATTCAAGAAGAAATTAAAGGAATTTCGCCCGACATGCTAGTGAGAGTGATGGAAAACTTCCAAGAACAGCTCCAAATGTGTATCAGTCATCAAGAGCACCATTTGGACGATATCATTTTTAAAACTTAAAGTAAAAAAACTTTTTTATATCTACATTTGGGAAATAAAAAGATTTTGGTGATACTTTGTAGCAGTTTTTCAATCAATTTCTGCCGCACCCGGTACAATATAATTTATTTTGTATAGCCAAAAAATCACACAGGAAGTGCCACAATAGGCTTTAACAGCCCCCCAGCCTTAACTCTCTAAGAAGACAAGGAAAAACTCCCAAAAAAAAACCCTAGTATGAAAAAAAAAATGGAAGAAACCTTGGTAAAGGCAGTTCAAACAGAGACCCCTTTCCAGGTAGGCTCGGCGTGCAATGGGTATCAAATGAAGGGGGTCAATACAATACAATTCAATACACAGAACAGAACACAAGTAATCCTCAATACAGCATTACAGTAAAATAAAAATATTATAAGTACAGAGCAGAATTTAACAGTAGATGATATCAAATAATATGATTTGGATTTGTTTAGAGTCCTGGAGACCTGAGCCATCAAGCCACCTCCTCCTATTGGCCCATTCCACAGCTGAGACAGTGCTGGGCCAGCCAATCCGATGAAAGGACCCCTCTACCTGACGATTCCTGGGATCCTCCATTAGAGATGACTTTACCTTAGGCAGGCAAAACCACTTGGCAGGTGGGCCGTGGCACCAAGTGCCACACATTTGAGTACCGAGAAGAGAAACAGAATAGGTGAGGGTTAATAACAAATTATAACTAACATGTTACTTATGTTTTAGTGCTAATGACTAACAACAGAGATGCAGTCTGTACAGTTAACCAGCAGCTCTAGTCAGGGTATGCTAAACTGAAGTAGTGAGTCTTCAGCTGGGATTTAAAAGCTGAGACCGAAGGGGCATCTCTTATTGTAGCAGGCAGACCATTCCACAGTTTAGGGGCCCTGTAACCAAAAGCTCGACCTCCCACTGTTATGTTATTAATCCTTGGAATCATAAGCAGACCAGCATCTTGAGATCTTAATGTGAGCTCTGGTTTGTAAGTCATGATAAGTTCAGACAAGTAAGCCGGACCTTGGCCACTTAAGTACTGAAGTAAGGGTCTGAACACTTACATGAGTGAGAGATTTCAATTTTTCATTTTTAATAAATTTGCAAACATCCTGAAAACATATTTTCACTTTTTCTTTATGAGTTTTAGGGCGCAGATTGATGGACATATTTGCAGATTTATCCATTTAAAACTGAATCTAGAACAAAAGTAAGTGTATAGAATATGGAAGGTGTCTGAATACTTTTTTAAATCCACCATATTAATCTAAATTTCAAACTGGGTACAACAACTTCATGCATTGCTCCTTCCTTATCAATTGTCTGCTACAATCTGTTTTTCGAGGGCTTGTTTGCTGAAACGTCACAAAGCAGAATTTAGAATCTCTTGGAGCACAGACGCACATTTTGTTGTTCAAGTGTACTCAGAATTCAGTCCCAGGGCGTATGAAATCATCAGTTGTGCTGCAAATGTTAAGGATATTTGTGTCAGCCAAAGAATAAGGTGCTTTCAGACTCTGCCTTTTAAAATAAATTGGAGCAAACTATAGCAAATTTAAGGCTTCCCCTATTGATATTTAGGGTGCCATCCACACAACGCTGTCTACATCATAAAGAGAAAAAGGCAAAACGACTTTCTTTGTCGTTTTGACTGGTGGGGCTTATTATTATCCCTTTTACGTAGGATGACTAATGCTCAGTTGACTTACACTGCTGACGACATGAATGATTCCTTTTATTTTCCAGAATAAGCACACCTCTCCTGACTGCTGTCAATTTCGGGATTGATGTCATGACCGTCCAAGTAAAATGGATAGTAATATACAGCAGGTGCTGTGTCACTCTGAAGTGCACTGATGATTAGCCTCAAGTTCTCGGCATCAGTACAAGCAGGTTCTGTCAGCTCGTTCAGCTTTAGTTTTATCCCATTGGCTTCTAGCTAAACAACTGATTATGTTTCAGGCTTCATTCCCAGCCTGCTAAACCTTTTTATGCATTATATGTTTTTAAACATATTTAAATATTTATTGTTTTTTACATTGATAACTGAGAAAAACAGATCAAAAGTGATTGGGGATCAGCACTAAGCATGGGGGGGTGCAAACCTTATGAGGACTGATTTTTTGGGGGACAAGGGGGAGAAATCTTGACATTACACCTGTCACACTCATGTGAGTAGGAGGCAGCTAAAGGGCCTGAGTAACTGTAATTCCTCAACAGACCAGGGGGCGGCGGGGTGCGCTGACTGTCTCTCTCAGTTCCTTTCCAACCATTCTAGGGAAATCCTGCCAGGTTCTGGTGCCTCTGATGACATCATTTCTGGTCCCAATGACATCCCCTCTGTTTCAAGGGCCCAATGATGATGTCACTTCTGGCTCAGAGGACATCACTTCCGGTTTCTCCAGCCCCTCTGACGATGTCACTTCCGGTTCCAGCCCCAATGATTATTCCTGTACTGGCCTTTAAAGCTACCATCTTGCCTCCAAACAATCAGTTCTGTCTTGGACTCTCTGTTCACCTTCAATCCTATTTTTCAGCTTGGAACAATATACGGGTGGCTGTCCCAAACCTTTATGATGTCTTCGTCTCATCCTTATCACACACTGTACAATGACTGTCCAAGTGGGTTTTGATCATCTACGACATTGCTTGAAGCTCTACTCCTTTCAGTCTCCAGGGATTGAAGAAGCAGGAAAGTGGCATTGGTTAGGACAAGAAAGTGACCAAGGCACACTGTTGTAGCTGAAGTGCAAGCTAATGTCTTTAGTTTGCAATTTTCTTTTCATTTCTGTTACCATTCAGGCAATAAATGGGACCCCTAACTCTACTTGAAATCTTTACTGTTTCCTGTGGTGATTGACGTCCACGGCCACTACCTGGCCGAGACACCAGCAGGATGGAAGGACCAGGGGAAAGGGCATTGATGAGGCAATAGCTCCTCTGGGACACTAGAGGACAGACCTCCTGAGTGGCTGTGGCACCACGGATTCCTGCAGGACATGTCAGGAACTGGAGTTTTTCTGAAGCCCTGTTGGATTCTGTGTGGGCCACCAGGGGAAGCTGCAGAGCTCTGTAGAGGACCTCCGGAGCCCCTGGGAGTGATTCTAGGTAAAACTGATGAGCCACCTGGAACACTCCCAGTGCCTGAATAAAAGGAGCCACCTCACTCCATTGAGGGTCTAGAGTCGGGAGGAAGGAGTGGACAAAGCCTGAGGAAGAGTGAAGGTGGATGGACTGGCAGCAAAGAAGGGAATGGACTGTATATTTGTATATTGTGGTGTTGGTAATGTGTGCACAAACTGTAAATAAACACGGGTGTTGAATTGAACCTGTGTCCTGCCTGTCTGTGTTGGGGGCTAGGGTGGCAGTATGCCCCCTAGTGGTTTACACTGTGTTGTCTTTATATTTGACAACTGTTAAACAAAATATAGGAAGGCAATGTAGTATGTGAAAGTGCAGGCCCCTCCATGCTCCCTCATCACAGTAGGAAGTCTTTCGAACCTAACACCATGGATAATTGTGACTGAATAAGCGGACATCCATCCATCCATTATCCAACCCACTATATCATAACTACTGGGTCACGGAGGTCTGCAGGAGCCAATCCCAGCCAACACAGGACGCAAGGCAGGAACAAATCCTGGGCAGGGTGCCAGCCCACTGTAGATGAGCGGACAGATGGGGACAAATCACACTGGAGCAAGGGGATGGTGTAACAAGTGTTCTGTGCTGTCATGGATGGCCAGGGTTCTTTCCCGGCCAGGACGCATCTTCTCTGGGAGGACCGAGGGAGAAAGCCTGGTCAGGTCAGTACCTCCCCTGGTACACTAGATGGCAGCCCCCCTGGGTTGCAGCAGTGCCTCAGACTCCTGCAGGGCTTCATGGGAGATGGAGTTGGATGCAGCCCTGTTGGGATCTGTGGGCACCCCAGGGGGCGCTGCAGCTCCTGCTGAGCCCTTCCACCAAAGCCAGAAGTGTTACCAGAGATAGGTCACCGAGTACCTGGAGCTCTTCCGGGTGCCTTATCAAAGGGGCCAGTATACTCTACTCCGAGTGCCAGAGTCAGGAGAAAGGAGACAAAGCTTGCCTGGAGGAGTGGGGGAGCAAAAGAAAAGAAAAGTAAAGGATTGGGTTGTGATTGTGCTTGTGCTATTTGGACTGTGTTGTTGAGCTTATGGAAGATGGGGAAGACGTTTCTCACAAGGGAGAGGAAAATAAAATCAGAAGTTCTTTTGAAAGTGTGCTGTCTGCATCTGTCTGTGTCAGGGTTGACTTTCACAGTGCTTTTATTAAAAACAAACCAAACCGCATCCAAAGTGCAGTGCTTCAAAAACGACCATAAATAAATAATCCATAAAAGTGGGGAATAAAAAACACAATAAATAAATCCAAACCAGCAGAGGGGGCCTAGGCCTGTGTGCAACACCCACATGGCAGAAGGCTAACCAGTTGGAACGGCAATGCTTGGTGATAGAGGAGGTGCGCCACCAGGAGGAAGTGGGCAGATGTGCTAGGGCTGTGTCCCAAGCCAAGCAAGGCCGCTGGATGAACTGGAATGGTGTGGAGAGGAGAAAGATCACTTGGAGCGAGCTGTGGAACATGGAGTCCAATATACTGAGCTTTACCATCAGAGCCACATATGATGTCCTGCCCTCTCCAACAAACTTGCATCTTTGGTTTGGAGAGGATCCGGCCTGTCTCCAGTGTTCTGCCCAAGCATCTCTTAAACACACCCTGATGGGTTGCAAGACGTGCCTTACCCAAGGCAGATACACCTGGTGCCACAACCAAGTGTTGAGGAGCTTGGCAGCGGCACTGAAGAGCAAGAGGGTAATTTCATGTGCCTGCTAACACTCTCAGATCTGTGACGTAGTTGTCTATATTTTCTCCCCTTGCCTGATTTCTTGAAAAAAACCTGAACCTCTCTACAGTTTAGTTTATTTTCGGGTTGTAATGTTCATCAAATTTACGTATCATCAAGCTCATGGTTATCTCACCAGGTCTCACATCACCGGTCAGCGCCTGACACAATTCCCTGCCGCTCTCTCCAATAAGATAACGGAATAATCTGACCTTAGTGTTTTCCTCTGCCTCCGGCATTGCAAGTTCTGTGAATAATCTGAACTCATCCTTCCATGTTCTCCATGACTTCGCCAGGTCTTTATTATCGAGGCTTTATACCCTGCGCCTTCTCATTAAACTTGTATCTCGCGAATATCTTGTGCGATCTTGCGATGTCTACGGCTTTATTTAATTTTAGCTCAGACCCGGCACTTAAAACTTTCTCTCGTACTTTCGCTGAGTTTGTGCCAAACACTATTCTATCCCTGACCATCTCATCTTCGTTTGCATAAGCACAGCCCTTCACCAGCAATTTTATCTCCGTTAGAAAGTGATCAAAAGTCTCGTTTATACCTGCGTCCCCTCAGTAAACTTGTATCTCGCAAATATCGTATTCGTCTTAGGCATGACAAACGCCAGCGGCAGCGTGTCTATGAACTTAATTTAAACTTAAGCTTTACACCTTGCTTTCCTATTCGTTTGCATAATCACAGTCCTTCACCAGAAATTTTAACTCCCTTACAAAGTGAACAAAAGTCTCGTTTACACCCTACGTCTTCTCATTAAACTTGTATCTCGCGAATATCGTATTCGTCGTAGGCATGACAAACGCCAGCAGCAGAACTTAATTTACACTTAAGGTTTACACCGTGCTTTGTTTCCGCAGTAGCTGCACTGATGAATATGCTTGTATCTGTCACTCGCTTCATATTCTTTTGCTGCCTTCTCAATTGTGTAATGCGTTTTTTGAACAGGTTTCATTCATCGAAGTGATCACCACCCAAATCGGTACTCGTGAATCTAAGATGTTTAATAGGCATTCCCGGTATTAAGTTGTGGATTTGCCTGCGAATATTTAGCGGCAGCGTGTCTATGAACGTAATTTAAACTTAAGCTTTACACCTTGCTTTCCTATTGATATGTCTACAAAGGCTTTGTTCAGAGGGTTTCCGCAGTAGCTGCACTTATGAATATGCTAAGCACAGTCCTTCACCCGTGAATATTTACCTTATATGGGCAGGCACTCAATTACGTGGGAGGTGTGATGATGCGGGACGCAACCGAGCTGCAGGCTATGACCGTATATATGGACGAAATTAGGTTCCAGTTATGACCGTTCCGCGTAGAATTTCGAAATGAAACCTGCCTAACTTTTGTAAGTAAGCTGTAAGGAATGAGCCTGCCAAATTTCAGCCTTTCACCTACACAGGAAGTTGGAGAATTAGTGATGAGTCAGTGAGTGAGTGAGTGAGTGAGTGAGTCAGTCAGTCAGTCAGTCAGTCAGTGAGGGCTTTGCCTTTTATTAGTATAGATGTATAAATAAATATATTAACAGTATATAATACTGTGGACACCAGGGGGCGCTCCAGCTCCCCAAACACCCAACGCAAGCAGCCTAAGACACAAGTTAAAAAGGCTAAAAAGTCCTTTATTGTCGGAAACTCTTCTCTAAAAGCATTTCCCACCACCACAGCCACAATCACAAGTACAATAAAGCATGGTACAGCACAACTCTTTTCTTCCTTTCTGTCACTGGTCACTACCTCCATCACTCCTCCACACAAGTGTTGTCCTCCTCCTCCTGACACTGGCTTGTCAATGTGAGGCAGGCAGCTCCTTTTATGTAGCACCTGGGAGGACCTCTGGCGACGTGAAGCTGCAGCCCTGAAGTACTTCTGGGTGAAGTTGGAGCGCTATGGAGTAGGAACTTCCAAATCCCACAGCTTTCCTGGAGGTCCACATGCAGGGATACCAGCCTGCGTTCACTGCCATCTAGCGATCCAGGAAAAGCAGTGCCCTAAAGAAGCTGTCTTCCCCTGTCCTTCCATTGCTAGGACATCCCGGCTGAGTAAGGGGCAGTTGTCCCTCACTACATATATATACAGTGATGCGTGAGTCGGTGTCTTGCACCCCAAAGACGAAGCTGAGTCTTAGTACTTTAGGAAAACCAGTTTTATTCCATTCAAAACAGGAACAGCAAGGTTATTTATTATAGTGGGATTTACCATTCTACTATACATAGACTGAGCAAACAGGCAGGGTCAGGGTCAGGGCCAGGTCAGTGACCAAGTTATATTGTTACCTGCATCACCCATTGGGCTACCAGTGCTTTGCGCATGGCAGCGGTCGACCAGCTTGTAGTTGTTTCTGTGGCGCTGCAAATCTGCAGTTGCCTTGGTGATGGAAAAGCAACCCTCAACAGACGCGGCAGTCATGATTCTGTGTGTCGTCCCAGTGGGGAGAATCTCAAAAGAGTTCAGAAATCTCACAATATGTATGCTTTAGCTGTTTCAGATCAGTGGTTGCCACAGGGAGTGATACTTTATGTCAGCTACACAATGGCATTAAGCACCAATGCAACAGAACCATATTATTCACTTTTCATGCATTCTGATCTATATCTTGCACATTTCTTTAAACTTTTTTCCTATTTGTCATCATTGCATCTTATTCCTTTCTGTTCTGTTCTCAGTTACAGTTTTGGGAATGAATTGGGTTTTCAGTTCCTGGCCTTGATCTCATGCACCATGAGGCGAAGCTAAAGGTTTTCAAAAAACAAATGGCTGAAGCCAAGGCTTCACTTCAACAGCTAATAACCACATTAATAATCATACCTCAGCAGCTAGGAGTAGTAACGCAGAAAGTACAAAGTACACCCTGTTGCCACAAAAAGCATTAACAACTGTGGTGCTGAAATTAGCAATGGTGGCAGCAGTTCACAAGAACCTTCGCCATCTCATCCCCATGCATTCTGCGGGAATCCACAAAGGTGTTGTGGTTTTTTTAACCAATGCCACATCATTTCTGAACTGCTGCCACAAACATATCCCACTGGCAGGGCAAGAATACCCCAAATAAAGAAGATAATAAATCCTTAGAGTGGTACATTCTGTTATGACTGGCTTGAGGCCTCCAAATAAGCCACCAGAGCATGCCAGGACCTTATTCCTTTTGGTCCTGACTCCAAATCATAACAATCAGAGGCAGACCTTGAAGCTCCACACTGCCTTAAACATGTGAGCTCTCATCTGCAGGAATTGAGAAACAGAAAAGTTGGTTCCTAGTAGCATTTTTCATGCATGAGTGATTTGAAGAAATCTTTAGGGCACTAATAAGTTAAGCAATACCACCCCAAGCAGAGAGAGGGTGCTTTGGAGAGCAGGAGTGCTCTGGTCCACCCCTGGAGAGCTCCTCATGCCGCTCAACCCCTGACTGCTTTGTCACCTCCTCATAACATCAGCTCTGGTCTTCCTTGATTTACTTTACATTCTTTATCTTTTGCTTTCAATCTACCCCAAGGCTCCATTACACTCCTGTGGGTGTGTCGTGCTAATTATAATCCACAGAGTGCTGAAGAAGAAGAGTGACCTAATTAAGCACTTTTCTTATCCTGCAGCAACACCTATGGGCCCCTGCCATCAATGCACATCACCACAGGGACTCAACTCCTCACCCTGAATTTAAAGGCGGAGACGTCGTGGTGACCACACCCTCTGAAAGTCTATTTTAAAGAGAACTTGGCACATAACTAAACATATTGTGAACACTAGAGGGCACTGTTTCTCCTCAAACCCAACAGGCAGACACTGAGGACACAGGGCTAAAGCACCAAAGAATACGTTTTATTAAATTGGTTTTCTTGCACAGTCTCTCCACCACCACAGCCACAAGTAATAAGCAATTACAAAGCACATAAACTTTTCTTTTCTTTCTTTGTCATTTTCCTCCCAGCAAGTGTTGTTCACCTTCCACCCAACTCTGGCTCTTTTCTGTGAGGTCTGTTCAGTCCTTTTATATTGACCAACCTGGAAGTACTTCCGCTCACATGGCATGCCAGCACTTCCGGGTTGGGTGAAAACCTTGTCTCTTGTATATTGACAGCAACCCCTGGTGATACCTACGGCACCCAACCGGGCCGAGATATAGAACTCCAAGTACCAGGAAGCCCTAAGGGAATCCAGAGCACCGCTGTAAAGCAGGGGAGCTGCCATCTAGCGTTTTTGGGGAGGTAGTGCCCTAAAAAAGCTGCCTTCCCCCATCCTTCCATATCTGGGGCATTCTGGCCATCTGTTACAATATTAAACATACAACAAATAAACAAAATAATATTCAATGCATTCTGACAAAATCATAAATAGCATAATGTTCAAAATAATACCTAACTAAACATAAAAAAGCACATGGTAATAACCCTGGCTAAATAGTAATATCAGGACTCATATGTGTAAATTCTACAAAGCCAGCAGCTCAAATCATTGTATGCCTGTGTACTTTTAAAAAGTATTCTTTAAGTATTTAATTATAAAATTGAAATGCTGAGTTTAATATGAAAGCAGAGTATTTACTTACTATAAACCCATATATCCATATGTTTCAAATTACTATTCCAATGATGAAAGAGATGCAATAAGCCTCAACATTATAAGCACTTGCTTAATTAAATTTGTCAAAGAGCATAAAAAGCTCATCAGTGTTGTAATTACAAAGAGAAAACAATTAAATTGCTGTCTTCTGCATGACTGTTAATTTTACATATTCAAGGAAATCATTTAGATATACAAGCAGTATTAAAGTAAGAAAAAAAATGCAGAGCAGCAACATTACCATCGGCTCTTTGAACTTGTCTGGATTGTGTCATTCGAGAAATTTAAAAACACGCAATCATAATTTTAAGAGAGCTATTGGGGGAGCTTTTTAAAGGGTGAATTAGAAAAGTAATCAGGTGTAGCAGGGATCTGTAGACTAAATAGGCAAACAAACAGCAACCGGAACGAAAGGGCTATTCAGACTCACAATCAAGTGAATAAAGGAATAAAGTCAAAGCCTGAAACACACGTTTTTATAAAATGGAGTCTTCAAAAAGGAAAAAGGGGTTTGCAAACATATAGTCTCACACAATCTAATGTATAATATGAACATGAATGAATTGTGCTTAATAGTGGGTGGGGACAATTAGACAACATAATGGGTGTCACGTTGCTAAACCAATCGAAAGCCTTCTGAAGGCGGGACTCAAAGTAGGGGCGGAGATTTAGAACTGCAAAGAGCAAAGGTGCTCTTGTTAACCTGGTGTGACAGAAAATAAGCTTCTGATCACCATTAACTGTTTGCACCCGAAAAAGTCTCCTAAAAAGACCCCTACTAACCATAAATATCTGTGTCGCATGTATACTTAAAAACAAACATAACTTGTTGCAAGGAAAAAACTTTTCTGTAACAGTAACAGATTTTACAGTTGCATTTGAGGACAAAAATGGAATAGTGGAAGAAGTGAATGATATGTTGTCGCTGTTGTTCACAGTTATGGCATTAGTGTGAGATGGAACTCCTACGTGTTTGTCTAAAAAGCTTAAATGTTTTGTATTTCTGGAGTTTTTCAGATATTTTATACAGAATATTATATCAGTGAAGATTTATTAGTTTAAAAATAGTGTCAGCTGCAAGGCTGAAAGAGTTGGCAGCTACATGAAAATATGAATATTAAAGTAAACGGCGTGTCGTACCCCGTCAAGGAGGCGAAAAGAACTGCCGTTAAGAGAGCAGATAACGAAACACCACTGAAGATGCAGATTTCAATGTTCAAAATTCCTGAATCAGTAAATGCCCCGTGAGTGCCATGGAGGATGGACAGGCATCCCAGTTGGGCAATAGCATGACCTCTTGCCATGTTGTAAAGTGCCAGGGGATGGATGAACAGAAGCCAGAGACCTGGATCAGTTCCATCCCCTATACTTTAGGGGGCAGTGGTCTGCTGAAGTTGTCGACAGCTTGGACATTCACAGGGGTTCTTTGGAATTAAAGTCCAAAAATGCAGCCCAGTCGGGGTCCCTGGGTGCCACAAGGGGGTCCTCTCAGGGAAGGACTGCCCTGGTTCTCAAACAACCTGGAAGTGCACACAATAAGGCATGTTTGGTCATCAGAAGCTGTTATGGGAAGAACATAAAAGGAGCCCACTGCCTTAATGCAAAGAGTTGGGAGGCAGCAGGCGATGCTCAACTGGAGGTGGAAGGAGAGGGAATAATTTTTCATTGTTTGTGTGATTATTGGTTGTGTTCATTGTAGAAGTGCTTGCTGGATTAAAACTCCATTATTTGAAGCCATGACTGTGTTGGGTATTATTGGGTCTGGGGGTTGGTGGTGCCCTCGGTTGGTTACAGTGCCTAACAACACCAGTAGAAGCATATAATAGTGCACTAAATCTACATCAGTTCAGCATTAGGTGATAGACATACCTTTCCTACTGTATTTATATTGATGTTTTAGTATTTACGTTTCTGCTGCATATAATAAAAAAAAACGTATTTTTTCATTTTTCTGATTGTGTCCATAATGCTAAGGAGGCTACAGATGGCCACCATACACACGTGACCTTACCCTTGTGACGTCACACATGCCTAGTGTTATACAAGCCCATTCCAAAATAGCAACATGTAATGACAGCAAAAACAAATAAGTAATATAAATTAAACAATATAAAACAATAAAACATTTTTAATTGTTACATAAGCTAGGAATTATTTGGATGAAGGACCTATCTCTGGCTCTAGTTTTATACAGCCCCCCCATGATGTTTGGCACAAAGACACATTATTTCTTGATTTCCCCCTCTGCTCCACAGTTTAAAATTGCAAATCACACAATTCAGACATTGTGACTAAAGTGCACATGGCAGACTTTCATTTAAGGGGATTTGCGTACGTTTTGGTCACAGCATATAGAAATCACAACACTTTTTATACATGGTCCCCTTAACGCTTAGGACACAGCAATGGCAGGTCTATTAAAGCCATCACAAGTTCTTTGTCGCATATCCCTCGCAAGCAATGCCTGAGTGAAGTATGCCGTTCATAGACATCACCAGGGGCTGAGGGTCTTCTCTGGTGATGCTCTGCCAGGTCTCTTCAGCTCCTACTTGTCCCTTTAAGTTTTCTCTTCTGGACATGGAAGGCCTGCCGAAATGGATTTAGGTGACTGGCTTGGCCATCAAGAATTTGACCCATAACACGTTTGAAAAATAACCATGAAAAGATAGCAAACAGATTTGTGAAATACCAGTTTGCTCGTTACTTTAAGAGGACTCTTGTAACATATAATAATAAGATGGGATAAGTTCAGGCTTTCTTGATCTAGCAGTACCCTGCTAGGTAGCCCTCTGCACTAACAATTTCTGTCTTATCCACAAATTAGGAACCATTTCAAAGCCTGAAGGTCTGACTTCAAACGCAAAGTCCACTTCTCAGAATGACACGGTTCTCTGTCAAGCAACAGATCTATGAGATAAAAAACCCAACTCAGTAAAGTGCCACTAAAGAGGCAGTATTTTTAAGGGTGTGTGATTCAGGTGCTGTGAGGAGGTACCATTACCCCCTTGTGACCATAAGGGGGTGCCAGAGAGCCCCAAACCACAGACACAGTAACTCCCCAGATGTTGAGTGAATACAATAAAGGATTTTTTGCTCCACCACAATCACCTCTCCGATAATATGCCACAAATAAAGCATCATAAAATAACAATCCTTCTCCACTGAGTTTTGCCCATCGCCTCCCAACTCTGACTCATCCATGTGTTTCTTTTATGCCGGACCTGGGAATGCTTCTGGGGTTATGCCATGTCTTCCAGGATGCATAAAGGAAATAGGGAGGTCCTTCCACTAGAGCACCCTCTACTGAGACCCAGGGACCCTGACAGGGCTGCACTTCCAGATTCCAATTCCCAGTCACTCCTGCAGGTGTCCGAACTGGATGGCCATATGAGGACCACTGCCACCTGGTGTATGGGAGATGGAACCTCTCCCAAATCTCAGCTTTCGCTGATCTGTCCAACATATTAGTTTGGCAGGGCATAAAGTTATTTCCACGTCCAGCCGGTCATCCCATCTTCCCTCCTGTTTTGGCCTCCCGTTCATCCTCCTTCCTGGGCAGGAAGCCCATTCCTCCTTGTACACATTAAAATAATTTTAACAGCCATAAATAAACTATTGCAAAAGTTTAGCCCCCAACACATTAAAGACTAAGTATGTATTTAAAATGGAGTTACTGCATGCACTACCTAATCATGCATACAAGATATAGCTGCAGGAGATGAAAACAATGCTGTCGTTGGTGCTCTTTAACACAGGGCCACCTAATATTGGACACGAAAGTGAAACCAAAGATAGTGGATTAATGCGATTTTACTCCCCTAACAAAATTCACCTCACAAAAATGGTCCAGCAAGTGAGCTGCAAGGAGGGTAATGGTGGATTAAGCATGCATTCATGAAATTAGCAGCAACATCTGGCAGGACATAAATCAATTCTGGATGTTTTATTTTTTAGAAAAGTCATTAATCAACAAGCAGATGTCTGATAACATGTTTATTTTAAATTAATGCTAATTATATCTTTACTTTCAGATGGAAGGAGCCCATTAATCTGCAGACATTTGCTTTTGTTTAATCTCTCAAATGTTGAACATGTAGATCGTTACTTTGAGTCACACCGAGAGCAGATTAACTGACAAAACGCTCCTTCGGATCCTGCAATACTTCCAGGACCGGATTAAGACCTTCAGAGGCCCCAAGACAGACAGACAGACGGTGACTCTGAATGTCCTAAAACACACGTTTAATTTTTCCCTTCTATACAACACACAATGCACTAATCAGCCACAATACGGCTCAGTCCTTTTTACTTTTACTTTGCTTTCTTTTCTTGTCTCCTTCTTATTCTTCCACTGCCTGCACTCCTCTCTTGCAAGCTCCATCCTCTGCCTCCTGACTCCGGCTCCTTGAATGGAGTGAGGCGCCCCCTTTTATAATGCATCCGGAATCGCTCCAGGTGGTCCATAATGACCTTCTTGCAGCACATTCTGGTGTGGCGGAAGTGCTGCAGTCCGGAACTATCCTGATGCCCTATCTATCTATCTATCTATCTATCTATCTATCTATCTATCTATCTATCTATCTATCTATCTATCTATCTATCTATCTATCTATCTATCTACCTATCTATCTATCTATCTATGTTATATAGTGCCTTTACTATCTATCTATCTTCTATCTATCTATCTATCTATCTATCTATCTATCTATCTATCTATCTATCTATCTATCTATCTATCTATTATATTGTAAAAACACAGTTCAGTATGTACTACTGGGATAAGATGACCAACTCACATATTATGGAGCAATTAGTTAAGTAAATGATAGATTCTGCAAACAATTTCTGTTAATAACCAAGAAGTTTTACAAGAAAGGGTAATGTTGTATTAATGTTGCTTTGAGTCATGCTTGTGTTAATTATCTGCACTTATAAGGTGAGTCACACTCCTGTTAGGCAGCTGTAGCTCTGAGATGAGTCATGCCAGGTAGCACTAGATGATGGATACGTAAGGCCTGTCCATTATGTGCTTGGGGCTTTTGTGAAGATAGGGGGGTGCAGTGCAGCTCACTTGTGATTTTAAATCTTGTTCTGATTGATTAACAGTTATGACTTGCACAGTGGATACGACTGTCACCTCTCAGCAGCCTTGTCCCTTCTAGGTACCCAGCTGCAGTGCCCTCTGTGAGGAGGATTGTGCAGTATATTTACATCTCTCTGGTAGGCAGCCATTCCCAAATCTCTTCCCCACTGCAATCACCATCTAAGATTGATTCCATGTCACCTTTAATAGGCTCCTGTTGAGTCCTGTGTAACCCTCCTAATTCCTTGTACTGCCTTATTCCTCACCAGCTTGAATGTCGGGGGTGTTCTGTAGGCCCTGGATAGTGAAGGAGTGATTCTTTGGCGCTTTTTTGCACTTCTTATTTAGTGTACATTAGCATCTCCTCCAAGCAGTCTGAATTAATGGCATCTTTATCCACTGACATGGCATCCTGTCCAGGGATTGTTCCAGCCTTGCGCCCTATGCTAGCTAGGATTGGCTCCAGCTCCACCTGTGACACTGTTTAGGGCAAAGCAGGTTAAAAAAATGACTGATCTGAAACCACTAAGACATTTTTTATTACAAGCCGGAACGTATGTTATGAACAGACTGAGGAGAATTACTTGTGAAGAGATGAATAATGAAGTGAAAAGAGGATTTTTCTGGGAGGACACCAGCCCATCCTTGTTGTTCATGACAAGTGTTTTTCATTTTAAACATTTTTTTTCTTAAAGACTGGGTGTGATAGAGCAATTCTGGTGCCAAATTTGCATTCAACACCCACAAATCTAAAAAAAAGACAAAAAACACCCATATATGTTTTGGAGTTAAAAAAATATTTTTTTGGCAGACCATTGTTAACAAAGCCCAATCGAGCAGGCGTTAAACAAAGTCAAAGAACAGAATAAGAGTTTATAACCAAATTATAGAAATAAACCTGATCCCTAAAGGTGATGTGAAAAAATAATATACCTTTGGGAATGAATAAACTATATCATCATCATTAAACTTTTTTTTTGTAGAAATCTGAAATCTCAGACGCTTGTTGCATATACATACTGACCTTTATAGAGTCGCACTGATGATCTCACATGTCATACGCTCCTGATCGTCCTGCCCCTTGAGACCATAGCAATCCACAATAAAAAAAATCGGGAGTGGTCTCCCCTAGACTTTCTCATATACTCAGATATGGGGATGGATATTTGAGGAGTAAACCGTAAGACGATGATTATATTTTTATATTATGTACATTAAAGAATCATCAACAACAAATGAAATCAAATTAATGATACAAGGGATGTTCAAAAAGTTCCCGCACTTTTATATTTTCATTGGAAATGGTGAAGTTGGGAGGAGTAGTAATTGGTCGTGTCTGAGAGTGCCCTGTGACTATCTCTGCCGGCTGCCCTTGCAGTTTAGTATAAGAGTTGTCACCCCATGTGACATAAGTTTAATATGTCACTGTGCCCTGTACACATATTTTAAATGTGTTTATATTGCTGCAATTACAAAATAACTCATTCCAACAAGGGAGCTAGCGCCCCCTACTGGATACACCCTGTTGTGAAGATGGCTGCCAAACTTATAAATTGCACCAAAGAGGAACAGCATTCTGTCATACGCTTTTTGTGGACAGAATGTGTGCCGGGAGTACAAATTCATCTCTGCATGTGTGCTCAGTATGGGGATAAAGTTCTCTCTCGTAGAGTTGTCTATGAGTGGATTGAAAAGTTCAAAAAATGGGCGTACTAGTGTGATAGATGCAGGCCGCTCCGGACATCCAGCTACAGCCATGACCAGATTGTCTTGTGATAATGATGTGAAAACAGGGGTGCATCAGTGGCTATGCGCTCAACCTAAAACATTTTTGCTGATGGCATTAAAAAGTTGGTATGATGCTGGGAAAAATGCATCGCAAAGGAAGGTGTACAGTATATGTAGAAAAGTGACGTAATTTGTTTTTGAAATTCTTAATAAATACAGTTAAAAATGTGGAAACTTTTTGAATGTCCTTCGTATATTGAACAATTATTATAAAAGTAAAGTTGAATAACTCAGATTCTGCAGCTGCATAAATAAAAGGTAAAGTACCAGTTCCGGTTAACTCTGGTCCCGCTGTTATTCTCAATCTACATGCTTCTGTTAGGTCAGATTATCTCAGGGCACAACGTGAGCTACCACAGCTATGCTGATGACACACAGCTGTACTTATCAATAGCACCTGATGACCCTGACTCTCTTGATTCACTAACACAATGTCTGACTTGTATCTCAGAATGGATGAATAGTAACTTTCTCAAGTTAAATAAAGAGAAAACTGAAATCTTAGTGATTAGCAATAATGGATACAATGAGGCTATACACTGGATACATTAGGATTAAAAGTCAAGACGGAGGTAAAAAGCTTAGGGGTAATTGTTGACTGTAATCTGAATTTTAAATCGCTTATTAATCAAATCACTAGGACAGCATTTTTTCACTTAAGAAACATAAGTAAAGTTAGACCTCTTATATCACTGAAAGATGCTGAGAAATTAGTTCACGCTTTTGTTTTCAGTCGACTAGATTACTGTAACGCACTCCTCTCAGGACCACCCAAAAAAGACATAAATCGTTTGCAACGAGTGCAGAATGCAGCTGCTAGAATCCTAACTAGGAAAAGAAAATCCGAACACATTACTCCAGTTTTGATGTCACTACACTGGTTACCTGTGTCATTTAGAATTGACTTTAAAATTCTGCTTATGGTTTATAAAGCCTTAAATAATCTCGCCCCATCTTATATATCGGAATGTCTGACATCTTATATTCCAAATCGTAACCTCAGATCCTCAAATGAGTGTCTCCTTAGAATTCCAAGAACAAAACTTAAAAGAAGTGGTGAGGCGGCCTTCTGCTGCTATGCATCTAAAATCTGGAATAGCCTGCCAATAGGAACTTGCCAGGCTGATACAGTAGAGCACTTTAAAACACGCTGAAAACACATTACTTTAACATGGCCTTTTTATAACTTCAATTTAACTTAATTTAACTTAATCCTGATACTCTATATGTTCAGTTCATCATAATAACTATTCATGGTGGCTCTAAAATCCGTACTGACCCCTACTCTCTTTTCTGTTTCTTTTTCCGGCCTGCGCCACCTCCACCTACTCAAAGCTTCATGATGCTCCAACAATGATGGACGGATTAAAAGGCAGAAGTCTACGTGACCATCATCATCATCAAGCCTTTCCGTGAGAACCCTAAATCCAAAGAGGACTGTTTCATTTACGTTAGGTAGAATGCCCAGAGGGGACTGGGCGGTCTCATGGT
Organism: Polypterus senegalus; assembly: GCF_016835505.1. Lineage (NCBI taxonomy): Eukaryota > Metazoa > Chordata > Cladistia > Polypteriformes > Polypteridae > Polypterus > Polypterus senegalus. The sequence goes on from NC_053157.1 coordinate 27,610,388, forward strand.
CTGGAATCCCTACAGATTTTATTTTTTCTCCAGCCGTCTGGAGTTTTTGTTTTTCTGTCCCCCTGGCCATTGGACCTTACTCTTATTCGATGTTAATTAATGTTGATTTATTTTGTTTTTTTATTGTGTCTTTTATATTTCTATTTTTTATTATGTAAAGCACTTTGAGCTACTGTTTGTATGAAAATGTGCTATATAAATAAATGTTGTTGTTGTTGTTGTTGGTTAACGGAAATAGCCCAAAAGTTGACTGAAATCTACACTTTGTACCTAATACTCATATGCAAAATTTAGTTGACCTTAATGAAAGCGTACTCAAGTTATCGAGTTTATATGCACACACAGATATAATTCCAAAAATGGCTTTTTCAGACTCAGGGATGCCTAAAACGTCGAGATTCATCAAAATCTCGAAATCGAACTTTTGGAGGATTCCAATACTTTCCCTATACTTCATATATGAGAAAGTCAGAGAGGTCTAAAACGTTGAGATTCATCAAAATCCCAACATCAGATATTTGGATTATTACAATACTTTCCCTATACTTTGTATACAAGAAATTCCACGAGGTCTAAAACATCGAGAATCATCAAAATCTCGACATTGAATCTTTTAATGATTATCATATTTACCCTATACCTTGTATACGAGAAAGTAAAAAGGCAGTGCCTATAAGAAAACAAAACAGTCCTGTAGGTGCACAACATCGTCAAAACTAATTAATAAAATGTCTTTCTTACCCTGAAAATATTGAAAAAAATGAGAAATATTGTGAAAAAAAAATGCACGCCACCATCCAAATCATGACACCAGCAATGTACCGTGCCATCCTAGGTGCTGCTTTACTTGATCTGTGCTGAAGTGTATTGACGACTAAACATTAAGTTGAAAGTGCATCGGCAGTATAAGTGCAGTGTTAGCTGTGGCCTTGTTAGCTGCGTGAAGGTGGGCTAAGCTACTGAGGTGTCATTCTTCAGTTTTTATGCTTGCACTTACATTTTATTCTTAGTTTTTCATTTTGTTTAATTTTATTATCTTCCATTTTCACAATGTATGCAGTGCTGCGGGTTTTCTTTATGCGTGAGTCTGGGCACTTACCATTACACGTGCTTCACAGATATGACCGCTGCCTTAAGTGCGTTAAGCAACAGTGCAAACTTGTGGTACCAGAAAGCATTCTGCTTGCTCTAGTGCTGCGTACGCACCCTCAAAATTAGAACTCCTTACAGACAGTGTGGACTGTAGGGGCCATGCCAGCGCCCTCACCACCAGACACAACTGAACCAAGCACCATTTCAAGGGGAAAATAAAAAAAAAATGTTTATTTCATACTCGTACTTTAACACATTAAAAAGCATTCCAACACAATGTAATTGAAAGGAGACACACCTCTGTCTCCTTCCACTGCTGCCTTGGTCAGCTTCATCCACCCTCTCCTGATTCTGACGCTGAGGTAGCCAAGGCTCCCTCTTTTCAGCTGGACCCTGTAATACATCTGGTGCTATGACACTGCCTAAAGGAAGCACTTTTGGGTCATATGGAAGTTTCCCATAATAGGGAGATCCAATCTTCACAGCATCCCCAGGGACTCCAACATGGCCATTCCAAACCGAACACCTGCAGGTGTCCAAACTGGATCACTGAAACACTAGCACCTCTCACATTAAGAGGATAAACTGCTCATAAAATCCCTTCATCTTTCATCCAACCATTTTTTGTTCCTCCCGACTGGGATTGAAATTGGTGATCCTCCTGGTTGGGATGCACCTCTCTTCTTGTTGCCCTTCCATGATTATCCTAAATACCAGGATGGATGCCATCCGCTCTCACACTTACAAACACAAATAGGTGAAAGATTTGAACCACGGGTGATGGATCTGTGAGGCAGCAGCTCTAAACACTGCACCACCATGCTCCTCACACTTCAGCTTCAATAATGCAGCAGAAGCAAAATGTTTCACTGTGTAAGGATAATTGTTTGCCATGCTGAAGTGCTGAAGCGCACAATAGCTTTAAGTGGGCCAATCAATACACCTGATAATATCTCCCGTTCTCCAAAGGCTAGCACAGCTAACATCTCATTTTATTTAGTAATGGAAAATGCATTCCCATAGCTGCTGCCAGTTTGCTGCCTCCTGAGAAGAAGTCTGTCGGATATAAGCTGGTCAGCGATTCAGTGTCTTTATATTAACACCATATTGAAACGGGTGAAACCCATCCAACCCCCTTAGTCCGGTTCAGGGTTGTGAGTGCCTATCTGAGCAGCAGAAAGTGCAAGGTACAGCAGACGGGGGCGATGGATGGAGGAACAATTCAGATAAAAGCTAAACATGAACAGTGAAAGTAGTCCATTCTCAGATTGATGTTGCAGCTGACACAGATCTGAAAAGGCCAGCCAGAGCTGTAATGTATTCATTTCTACGTTAGCTTTTACACTAGATGTTTTGTACTCTGTATTGATTTCATTCTTTAATTTGCTTGTATGAAATATTTATTACTTCAATTGAAACTCGTCTGGCATAGAGAAGAGCTTAGCCTGTGATTTATGCATGCAGTTCATGCAGGCACAGAAACTGGTGAAGGCCTCGGAGTGGATGGCAAGGAAGGTGGTTTTTACTTTAGGAATTGTTGCCTTTGCACGAATGGAAATAACAGACAAAGCAAGACTTTTCTCATACTTGGAATAACAGTAACATAATATTCAGACACCTGCTTTATCGTTCAGCAATGCCACATGCACTTCAGAACAGGTCATCTACTTCAAGCTAACAGACCATCTAGGAAAAGCTTGGGTTGCAGCTGAAAGAGGTGGTCTGAATGTAGATCCCCATGCCCCAGACAGTGATGGGGACACTGTGCCTTTAAAATGGTACTGTCATTGAAATGAGACCTAAAATTGAGTTCCTGACTATCTGTGGCCATTACAGATCCCTGGGTGTTCTTCGTAAAGAGTAGAGTGTGTCCCAATGTCCTTGCTAAATTGACAACCACTGCCTGGTCATTCTGGCCCCCTTATCATCCCCTGTTTCTAATTGGCTAACAATGTTTCACCCCTTCACCACCATTACCACCAATGTATGGTGAGTGTACTGGCACAAAATGGCTGCCGTCCAGGTGGATGCTACACATTAGTGGTAGTGGTACATATATATGTTTGGTGTCATCCTTTTCAGAATTTATCAAACTTTAATGAGATGTTGTTAGATTTTCACATTCTTATTTCATTTTTAAATTATAAAATAAATATCAAGAAAATCATGGTTTTTAATATCAAGAAAGTCGTGGTTTTTTATTTTTGATCAAGTTTCTTTCGCAGGAACAAACTATTAAAAAAAATAAAGATTTATTCATAACACCAATATTTGTTTTAGGTGATTTAGTTAGCTGAAGGTCGAGTTACGATGACCAATTGCATACCACCTTAGTTTTCATGTGATTTTTCCTGTTACAGGCAGTCCCCAGGTTACGTACGAGATAGGGACTGTAGGTTTATTCTTAAGTTGAATTTGTATGCAAGTCGGAACAGGTACATTATTTTAATAAATGCTGTTGTTGACCGACTATAACCAAGTGCTCTACCAATGAATGATGGAGTTTTACCTCTCTCAGAACTTTTTATTATTTCTACTTTAGTTTCCATGGAGATGGTTTTTCTCTTCTTTACCGTATCACCAGCACTTGCATCAGATTTGTGTTTCTGAGACATTGTTGAAGGGTGAAGACTAAAGGTTAAGATGAGCTCTTCTGCATAGTACAGTACACACTATCACAGCAGGATGGCACCCCTCAACAGCACGTCTGGTGTACTGAATGAGAGACAACTTCCTGCTATGCATGTAACAGTACAAACAGGCTTGCTATTGAGAATGAACGGGGGCGGCGAGGGGTGATTCACCACTCACCTACCACACAGTCACCTCCATTTGCAATACAGTATGCTGCCTGCAGCATCTGCCCACCGAGAACGAACAGGGTGAGGCCAAAGGCGAGTAGTGAATCGCCCACCACCACCCCCATTCAACAGGCAGCCACCCGAGGCACACTATATAATGCTGCCCCCTGCCGTTCCATTCACCTTCAATGGCATCCATTCAGCCAAAACCAAGTCATTGCTTACAGCATCACCAGCCGCCCACTGAGAATGAACGGGGCAGTCGGGAGCAATAGCTGCGGCGGCGTGGTGGGTGGGTAGTGAACCGCCCCATGAAGCCTCCGTCCTGCACACAAGCAGTAACTGTGGCCCCGGCAACTATGGACCCCCGGGTCACCGCATGCCGCGCACTTAGTCGCCCACTGAGAATGAATGGTGTGCGGCTTCCACCGCCCCATTCATCAACCGGAGCCCCTCGAGGGACACTACACTGCGCGAGCAGCAAAATCTTCCCCTCCAGCCACCGCTTGCAGCATCCCCAGGCCAAAGATGACGGAGTGGCAGTTACTGAGGAGCCTGTATCGCGTCCCCCAGACAGATGAAGGAGCAACTGTGGCCCCATTCGTAAGTTGTATGTTGGATGTTCGTAACTTGAGGACTACATTTATAAGAATGTCAGTTAAATAAGAATGTCAGTTAAAATGAATGAATCATTGATTTAGTCTCTTATAAATACTCATCACACATAGTGGACCTCAATTTAATGGGATTACTCCAATCGGTAAGAGAGTAAAGATTTTATTCTCATTTCATGATTTTTACTCCATTAAATAATAGTGAATTTTTCTTTTACATTTTTATAGAATTTTGCGATTTTGACTCCAATAAATAATAAATCTTCTTTTGTAAATTTACAGATTTTGCTAATATTCTGGCCGCAACTAGGGCTTGGGGGACGAAGGCTCCAGGGGGGCTTGCCCCCCTAGTAAATGTGAAGAATTACTTTTATTATTATTACTATTAAATTAAGGGACCTGAACTCTAGTACTGGAAGTGGGACAGATGATCTGCCAACATACGGTAACTAGCAGGCCATAAAGGCAGAGGAAGATCGGGAGATGAAACATAAGCAAGTCTGGATTAACCTTTTTAAGAGTGTCTCTCAGACTCACAATTCGATGTAAGATGGTTAAGCCCGAGTGCCTCTCTGGATAAACTTCTATATTCCGATGTACAGTGTTAGGCCTAAATAACATCTGAGACAGTAATCTGCTGCTATCTAGTGGGTCAAATAATATCATGCTTCAAAAAAATCATGTGCTTTTACACTCTATGGTAACTCATGGATATTCACGAGTGAGATGGAACCTTTAACCAAAAACACACAATGGCATTTAAATAAAAGGCTGTAAAGGCAGTTTTTAAAGAAACTTAAACTGACAAATGCATCGTCGGCTTGAGACTGCCAGATCTGAACAATGGCATAAAGAATTTCTTGCGTACTAAATTGACTTTATTGAGTTGCAGTTGGAAGTCCCATTTTACTTCTGGTGCAAAGCAGAGTTGTGTTGCGGTGGAGCAGTCTATTAGCCATACAAAGCTCTGTGAAGAAGCTGTCTGTTGTTGCGGTTCTGCCTTTGTCCAGAAATGGCTCCATAAGCTTTATGACCACAGACTCAGAAAGTCTTTGCTCTGGATTGCAACTCAAAACACAGATCTCAACAAAACGTTGCCAGATGTCTGAAATTGCTGCAAATCTGCCATTTTCACACATTCGGCATGGGTGTCTTTGCGCAAATGAAGCATGACAGTCCGATAGTGAACATCATATCTTTGATTACCGGTACAACAAATAGTTCTGAGCAGGCATCAACCACAGTAGCAACTGTGGTCATTGCCGCACTTATGAAAAGAATGGAGATAAACGCAATCAACTCATAGAGGAAGTTCGTTGTACCACGTGAACGTCACTGACAGAATAAAACAGAATAAAAAAAAAGCACTAACTTTTACAAGTAGCCAAAATTTACACCGGACGTTACAGACTCAAATCAAAAGTATGTTTTTATTATATTATAGTACTAATGATAGCAGCTCACTATTCAAAATGCGGAGCACCCAGACTCGAACCCAGAACCTTTTGGTTATAAGTCAGCGGTTCTTACCGCTGCAACATCCAGGAATACATATCAACTTTCTGTCGATTGACATTTGACCTTGCGTTTGTAACTCATTGACATATAAATTGTTATATTCTTGAATAAACGCGTACGTGTTTATTTAATATTTGGACTAAAGTCTTCACACATTAAGAACGTTTCTGGTTTAGGTATGTGTTCAGCATTTCTTGCCTCACATTTCATGCCATCCTACGCTTACACAGATCTTTGTAGACACGGAACACACATGAAATGCATCTATTCCAAATAACAATATATTATTTACCCTATACAACTCCAGGCACTTCACACTCAGATAAACACACTTGAGCTTTAAGAATTTTGAGACAGACTTCAGCACCTCTGGGGGTGCTGTGGGATAGCAGGCTGCTTGTTGTTTGTGCTGATAGACACATTAGCAAAACAAAAGACCGTGATGGAAAGGTGCAAAGGAATTTAAGGTGGCCCAGGATTACACATTTTTTTTTAAGCTTAAGGGATTCTAGTGTAAACTCAAGACATTTAAAGTAACTGCAAATATTTGTGCCATTTGAAACTATACATCAGAATTTATCAGGCCGTATGGTTGTCAATATTCACTTGTACTTTGCTTATGTTTTTATTTTATGAATATTACAAATAATTCTTTACTTAAAGTTGTAACTTAACTCCTTTTTATCATTTACTCTATATAATTGCCTGGGGGGAGAAGTTATAAAGTACAATACCTTATAAACAGTGGTAAATCTATGAGACTTGAGGCATTCTGACAAAGGCTACACATTAATAATACAAAAGGGGAAAGTAGAGTAATATAGAACTCCACCAAGTCAAAACAGACACCAACACACTGATCAGAGCAGTCAGTGCTTTTCCCATCTTGCTATTTAGCATTTCATTATTCTAAACATGTTGGATCCTCCAAGTGTTTATACTGAAGCTTAATGGTGGGGAGTTTATTGCTGTGAATAGAGCGGAAAAATCCATGCAGCACCTACTATACCAATTTTTGTCAATAATGTAAATCCACACGCTCTGCATGCTCAAAATGACAATGAGGATAATATTCCCATCGGTTTTCTATAGTAGCAGACACACTTTTGATTTCAATCTGAGATTACTTACAAGTTACCAGTTTAATTTAGACATTGTGAAAGATCAGCCTTGACACAGACAGACACGGACTCCAAATGTTCAAAACATGCACCGTTTATTTTCTTTCATGCACACAGCATAAACACAGCACACAACTCACCACACTCTTATCCTTCCTTCAGCCGCCTCCACTCCTCTCTTGCAAGCTTCATCTACTGCCACCTGACTCCGGCTACCCGAATGGAGTGAGGCGGCCCCTTTTGTCCCGCCCCGGATGTGCTCCAGGTGCTCCGTGATGGTCTTCTGGCAGCACATCCTAGTTTAGTGGAAGTGCTGCCCTTGCACCTGGAAGCACTTCGGACGTACATTATTCCTGTTCTGGCAGCACTTCCTGGTGTGTACTGTTGTTTTTTCCTCAGGAACCATCCATGAGCCCCCTGGTGGTGGCCACAGACCCCCACAGGCCTTAGCTTCCCATATCTGTATCTCTGGCCCTGATGGAATCCAGGGTGGCTGCCCTCTTTTGTTCAGGGGAATACATTGCCCCTCGCCCAGTCCTTTCCTGTTCCAGGTGTCCAGGTGAAGCACAATAAAGGTGGGTCCTCCCCTTTTTATTCTGGGGCACACTGACAGTCTGAGCCTCCCTATGGGAAAAAAGGAGACCCCGTGCAGTCTGTGCCCCTGTGAATTTCAATGGGACAGCCGTCGGCCCTTTGGGCTGTATGCTCTGGTGGCAGGCATTTACTAGCCGGCTCCTCACACCCTCCTCCATTGGTTCCACTCCCACAGCACTACCAGCCATCACCACCACGTCCACTATAGGAGGTGTGGCTACTTGGCAATTGGAACAATGTGATGCCGGTGCCCCTTTGTTCAGCACTCCTCTTTCATTTACAGTACAGGTGTCACTTATCTGTATCGCCGTGTCCATCCGACTGGAGAACCAACCACTCCTGTACATCCTTCAGGGGCGCATACACCTTTTCCTCCAGCCTCTCTATGGTTTCTTGGGGGACGCGGATAATCTGCAAAAGCGACTGAACGGCTGAAGGACATCCTCCAGCTCCCGCACAGCCGCAAACAAATTGATTAAATCAGCCTGCAACGGATTTGCATTCCGCTTGTCCTACCTGCTGGCCCTAAGCCACACAGATGCTGCGCCCCCCTGCGTAGACTTAGTCGGGTCCTTCTCCGGAGAGGGGTAAAGGTTCACCACTCCTGCTTGCACTATTCTAATAGCAGGAGCCCAGCACACATCCTCCACACCCTTACCTGCATCACTAAATGTATTCCGGCCCTTCCCCGCCACATGCTCTATCAGGCTACTCCCCATGGGATAGGACTCCAGGAGATCCTCCGTGAACTACGGTTCTTATCACAACAGCCGGCTCTCATCTTCCTTGCACCCCGTCCAACCGGCATCCTTCGACCAGCCAAGAGTCTCCAGATGGCCTCCCCCTACGAGTAGGCACCCGGAAAAACAACAACCAAAGTCCAGAGGCAATCTCTCCCTGGGTCCAGTACCTACCTCTGGGATTCTGTCTTCAAGCCTGCCGAACCTTTCATCGACGATGGACTCCTTTGGCTTACCCGCTGCCTTTAGGCTGTACCTGGCTGTCTTCTTTCCCATCTGGGTGAAGTGGTGTCTTGTTGGGCCTTCGGTGACTAGAAAACCTGAGCCGCTAATGCTTCGCGCCGCTGCTATGGTGCTTGCCTCACGCTGCTGTGATGGGCTGTTCCACAAATAATTTTTTTAAAGGGTCCCTGCCTTGTAACAGGCAGAGAGTCCCATCTGGGATGCCATGTGAAAGATCAGCCTCGACACAGACATGGACTCCAAATGTCTAAAACACGCACCGTTTATTTTCTTTCGTGCACACAGCACAAACACAGGGCACAAATCACCACAATAAACTCAGTCTTTCTTTTCCTTCCTTCAGCCACCTCCACTTCTCTCTTGCAAGCTCCATCTACTGCCACTCAACTCCGGCTCCCAGAATGTAGTGAGGCGGCCCCTTTGTCCAGCCCCGGATGTGCTCCAGGTGCTCTGTGATAGTCTTCCGGCTACACTTTCTAGGGTGGTGGAAGTGTTGCCCTTGCACCCGGAAGCACTCTGGTGTGAGGGAAGTGCTGTTGTCTTTGGCTCAGGAACCATCCAGGCTCCCCCGGTGGCCCTGATGGAATCCAGGCGGTCTGGCCTCTAGCGTCCAGGGGAATATATTGCTTCTCTCCTGTTCCTTCCCTGTTCTAGGAGTCCTGGTGGGACAAAGTTCCTGGTTGTCTGCCACAACATACAGCAGACAGTAGGAGCCATAGTAAACTTCTTACCGTATGTTAAGTTGAATGTAATCGGGTAACATCTGTGTTAAGGTTTTTTTTTTTATCAAGGTAAGCAGATTTCATTTGAATCAAGCATACTGGACTGTACAGTCATATGCACCACTACATCATGGATTCAGTGTCCTCAGTTTGTGCCCACCACCTGCTCCTCATCTGTGTGTAGTTTGCACATTCTTCCTTTGTCACTGTGGGGTTTCCTGCAGGTACTCTGATTTTCTTTCCAAATCCCAAAGTGCAGCATATTAGGTTAACTAGTGATTATAAACTGGCCTTCCATTTTTCAAGCCTGATTTGTCTCAATGCTTCTATTGTAGGTCATGTCCCTTCATAGCAATGTGACAGGTTTCTGGTCACACTTACAGGTAATCTAACTTAGACACCATCCAAATATCCGACCACGCCACCCAGTTTTTTCAAGAGACTGGGAACTCCTGAAATTTACCAATAATAGCACACAGGTAAACGCACAATGAAAGACACAACAGTAATTTCAGGAAAAGCAACAGTAACTTCTATTACACAAGACAATAATAAGTACATGGAAAAGATAAATGAACATAAACAAAATCTAACACTATCAAGAACGAATTTCCTTTTTATTAAAAGGAAAACACACAGTCCACACTCTAAAGTCCATCAAAAACAGAATTGGAGGATACAACCTTTAGTGGTGCAGAGTCCAGTTTGCGCACTGTGTTATCCCAACACTTAATCATTCAACTGTCCACGGATGTACTCTGTTTACTGGACACTCGTTTCCCAACAGCAGTTTTGTCCAATCATGGAATCCCTGTCAGCATCTCCTCATCATTCTTTTTCTCCAGTCTGGGCTCCTTGTGTTGCTGTGACCTAGGCACGCCTCATTTCTCGTCTGCCAGCTTTGCTCGGTCCTTTCATGCAGCTTCCCTCACTCGCTGGACCCACAACCGTCTTCTTGTGGAGCTGTCTCTCCCTCCCTCGGGGTAAGTGTTGCCGTCCGTGTCCCTCACGTTGCACCAGCCACGTACCCCAGTCTGCCAGTGAGCCCCTGTGCTCTCTGCGAGTCTTGGCAGCGTTCTCAGTGGACTGTCCCTCCCCTTGCCTTCTGCTGCCCAGAAGCTTAAATCTCCTTCAGTCCCTGCAATTATCAGTTCTGGACAATCGAATTAAACAATGGCAAATCTACATTTTCTGGGTTTAACAATTAATGAAAACACAAGTTAACAAAATGTATTGTTACCAATCATGACTAAGTACAGATATGCTGATTAGAAACCAATAGCGTCAGACATGTAATATCCAAGTCAGGTAAATACACACATCTTCTAAAGGAGGAGCAGGTCTATTATCACAACTTTGTATTGTTTGAATACTCAACCAGCCAGACTTCAAAGTGGTGACTCCTTTGCCAGACAGCAATACCTACATCCTGCAGAAACAATCAGTAACTGGATTATCTAGGAAATCGAAAAACAAGAACCCCTTCTGACAGCAATGAAAATGAAAGGACCATGAATCTTTATTTTTTATAATGTTTTCCTTTTATTGCAGTAGATATTTCACCTTCCTGTACTGATTACCAGTTTACATTCCTACTTTTATTTTCTAGTCCCTGACAAATAAAACCAGTCATTCTTGATGTTTTGAGGGATAGCCAGCGTCTTTACCTGGCAGGGAAACCCTTAGGACGGAAGGAGAGGTTGGAGACAGCGCACACAGGGCACTAAATGGCAGCAAGCCCAGTCTCGGATCCTCACATGGGTGCCCACAAGTCATGCTGGGTATTGTAGTCATGGGGAACAGTCCTGCAGGGTGTCGTGGGAGAGCTGCAGGACGTGGAAGTCCCAATGTTATGGGGTTTCCTCCTCACCCAGAAGTGCTGACAGACAACATGTGCGGAAGATCAGGAGTACTTCCAGGGGCAGCTAGAATGAAGGAAACTGCCTTCCTTGGATCAAGTAGCCAGAACCGGGTAGAGGTGGATGTAGCTTGCGAAAGGAGTGGAGGAGGCAGTGACCAGTTTATTTGGAGTGGCTTTGACAGACATGATGGTGCTGTACGTGCTGGCTGTCTTGTTGGTAAGGTAACTGGTGTGGTCTGCTTGTGCCTCCTCCAGACCGCGAGGGGGCGTCCGTCCTGGTTCTGTTGGGGGCCGCGGGTAGAGGGCTTGGAAGCCCAGCCTTGTAGGGACTCGTGGCCACCGCCAGGCAGCGCCCCAATGCCGGTTTATCCCGTGTGGTCGCCGGCCGGGGCTGGAGCCCAGCCGGGACGCCTTGGAGGGCCAGAGGAGGGTGTGTGCCTCCTCCAGACCGAGAGGGGTTGTCCGTCCTGGTTATGCAGGAGGCCTCGGGTAGGGGGCTTCGAAGCCCAGCCCTGTAGGGACCCGTGGCCACCGCCAGGCGGCGCCCCAGTGTCTTATTGTCCCCTGTGTGGCGGAAGTGCCGGGGGGAAGATGACAGGGGATGGGTGCGCAGCCGCCACTTCTGCCACACAGGGGTGTGGCTAACTCTAATTGCCGGGAAGCAGCTGGAGCCCATCCGGGTTCCCATAAGAGGGGCCGCCTCCCTCCAGTCATTAGTGGAAGTCGGGTGGAAGAGGACGGAACTGGAGAGAGGACGGGAGGCGGTCAAAGGAAAGAGAGGCACAGGACTGTGTGGCCTGGACATTGGGGGAATCGGTGCTGGAGGCACTGGGGTTTGTGAGTGCACGTATTTCTTGTAAATAGACTTTGTAAATAAACAGTGTGTGGTGTAAATATGATGTGTGTCCGGGCCAGCGTTCACACTGGTTAAACCCTGAAAAATTAATGCAGAGGTTTACAATGGTTACTTAGATTTAAACTCGTCTTAGACGGGTAGCACAGCTAATATTTTTATCCAGTACTTGCCTTGTTTTTTCTCATTACACAGGCTTATCCTTACAGTGATATAATCTACTATTAATTTCTGCTCTGTACTTATAAGATTTCTATTGTACTATTATATTATATATGAGGATTACTTGTGTTCTGTGTATTATATTGTATTGACCTCCTTTTTTTGGACACCCACTGCACGCCCAACCTACCTGGAAAGGGGTCTCTCGTTGAACTGCCGTTCCCAAGGTTTCTTCCATTCTTTACCTAGAAGGGTTTTTTTGGGAGTTTTTCCTTGTCTTCTTAGAGAGTCAAGGCTGAGGGGCTGTCAAGAGACAGGGCCTGTTAAAGCCCATTGTGGCACTTCTTGTGTGATTTTGGGCTATACAAAAATAAATTGTATTGTATTGTATTGTAGTACCCCAACCCTCTCTCTTGTGTTTCGGGGTTTTCGTGCGTACTATAAAGCAAAACAACAAAAACACTAAAATCTGTTATAATCCTAAAGTCATTTTAACTTTATTCACAAAGCACACATCCAAGTTGGACAAAATGCAGAACCAAAATGAGCAAATCGAGCTCGGCTGCTGACTAATTGTTTAGAGTGCCTGTGAAATATCAAAATGGCTTTCACAATTTTAGATGAATCCAATGACACATCCGCTGCAAGAATAAATCCCTGGGAAATCATAAAATGCGATTAGAACCTTATTTTACTTTTTAGTGCAATTGATCCTTAGCTGCTTTGGTAATTTCATGTCAAATCACAGGAAGTGGATTTAGATAGTGACTCATTTGCATCATTGTGTACATCAGTCCGCTGTATTATTAACTGATTGCATTTTTTTGAGGTCTGTGCAACGTGTGCTCTGCTTCTACATGTGTTTCATGAGCACATGACAGAAAAGCTGGTGCCACTCACTTGGATGGCACTGACAACAATGCACAGCTCAAGCTAGTCAATACTCAGCTTGCTACAGCACCTCTTTCCTCCTGCTAATCAATAGCATATTTAAAAGCACCAGAACTCATTCAAGCCGAGTCCACACCTTGGACTGTGGGGAGATGATGCGTCATCACCATTGATCCCGGTTAAAGACACTAAATTAGGCAATTGATATTACAATGCAATGTAGAAATGGATGGCACTAATGAAAGCAGCCTTATAGCGAAGCAGAAAAACAGTGCATTACAGAATCAATTCTTCATAAGTGTGTTAGAGTGAATGAAAACGTTAAAAGTTATTATAGGCTCCCATTCATATGAAAACTAGCAGCAATTTCTGGCAAACTTTACTAGAAATAACTTAAAGGGACAATCTAGAAATAAATGTCATCTCTTTATTCAGCCAGATTTAAATATCAAACTGCACTACCATTCTGGTGAACTAGTCAAAGGTCAAGGTTGATTTTCACAGGACTACAAATACGAGGGGGAGTCAAGATAAAGTTAGAAAGTGAGATTTATTAAAAAAATGGAACAAACCTAATTATGTCATCTCTCAATGGAGTCTCCACCCATCTCAATGCACTAGCGCCACCTGCCTGGAAGGGCCTGGCATCCAGCAGAATAAAAGGTTTTGTCTTGTCCTCGCCAACCACTCGTGCACACGAGTTTTCGTCAAACACTGCATGCTGAGGGGTACAAGTTACTGTGACTTGCTGGAGACTAATGTGAAGCCTGCTGTTCCATCCAAGCCACAGGGACTGCTGTCTCAAGGAGTGCTTTTGCTTCAAGACAATGCCCACCCGCCTAAGTTGTCCCAATATTTCATTCAGATTCTTCTTAAAGGTTGTCAAAGTTTCTGTTTCAACTCCATGTCTTGGTAGTTTGTTCCAGGAGACCCACAACTCTTAACATAAAGAAGTGCTTTCTGGCTTCAGTCATAAATGAGGAGGATGATGAGGAACAGGTTGGGAGCATGTGCTGATAGCATGTTGCCGCATGCACCACATGCTGAACCACCTGGACTGGGACCCATGTGCAGTGGGTGACACGTCAGCACCACACTAGAACAATGTGATTTTACAGTAGCCAATACTGCCACCAAACCCTCAAGTTTTCCCTGCAAGTTGGAGGACCTGCCTGCAGGACTGGATGCAGATTAACGTCAAACCCAGGATGACGTAATTGCAGGTTAAGGGCTTTGAATAAATTTCTCCTTAATTTCCACTGATGTTCTTGAGTATGTGATTCACTCTTAAGATGAAAGAATGTCTCTGGATCTCCTTTATCAATGCCTTTGAGGATTTTAAATACCTGTCTATCAGAGTAGGACATGTCAATAAGTCCTCGAATGCACCTGGTTGCTCTCCTCTGCACGCTTTCATGTGCTGCTATGACTTTCATGTACTGTGGTCACCGGAACTGCACACAATAGTCCAGATGTGGTCTATGATACCTCTTGGCTTAAATTCAACAGTTTTTATGATATAACCTAACATTTTATTTGCCTTTTTAATTTCTTCCGTGCATTGCTTAGGCAATGAAAATGTTGTGTCAACATAAGCCCCTAAATCCTTTTCAGAGCTCACTTCCTGTATGCCAGTGTCTCCTCTCTTGTATTCATAACTAATGTTCCTTTTGTCTAGGTGTAGCACTTTGTACTTTTCTACATTTATACTTTCTACATTCTGACACTTGTCCGGTCTTTTTGACTCTTTGGTAGTCTAGGTAAATTATGTCATAAGTCTTTTCATAACATTCTCATTATGGTCAGCTAATGTATCCTTCAAATTAAAATACTGCAAGTTGTGTACCCGTGTGTGCAGTTTAGATCAGGCCATGCCATAAAATGTAATATTGAGTGAAGATTTTTTAAAATGCATTCAGGGTGCAAATACAACTGGAGTACCAATTTGGTAGTAACATCACACATGTGTGTTGTGGCAGCCGGCTGGCGTCCATGCCCAGCCAGGATGCCTCTGCACACTATATTCAGGGGGAGCAGCCCTAGACAGTGCAATACCTCCCCCTGGACGCTAGATGGCTGTCCCTCTAGGCTGGAGTAGTGCCTCGGTTTCCCACAGGGCTCCCTGGGAATGGGAGTTGGGTGCAGCCCTGTTGGGTCCTGCAGGTACCGCCAGGGGGTGCTGTGTTTGGGACTCCTGAGCCCGTATGGGCAACAGATTCGTTACACCCGGAAATGCTGCCAGAACTCGGTGATCGAACACCTGGGGCCTCATGTATAAAATGGTGCGTACACACAGAAATGTTGCGTAAGAACTTTTCCATGTTCAAATTGCAATGTATAAAACCTACACTTGGCGTAAAGCCATGCACTTTTCCACATTACCTCATACCTTGTCATACGCAAGTTCTCCGTTCAGTTTTGCAGACTGGCACCACCCAGTGTCAAAGCAATGCTACTGTTCCTGTGTGGTTACTCCTTATTTTCCTGATGCAGCTTTATAAATACACTGAAACTAACCGCATATTGTTTATTAGTGTAATGTATCTGATTGTAATTAACTTGTAACAATATAATGGTCTAGGGAACAGCCATAGTATTCCAAATACCATAACTGCTTTAGCATTGTTACTCTCACTGCACCTTTTTCTTCTTCTTCTTCTTTCAGCTGCTCCCGTTAGGGGTTGCCACAGTGGATCATCTTTTTCCATATTACTCTCACTGCACCACTCGGAGTATTTATACCACTGTATCTGAGTGTGAATCACAGCAGCAGCTGATCGGAAAGAGAATTATCAGTATACAGTATCAAGCACATGCTAACTCAGCCACGGCAAAACGTTTCAAAGTCTTTCCCGTACAGACCTCGCAGTTCAGAAACAGTTTCATTCCAAGAACTATAAACGCACTCAATCAATTGCTCCTTGTATAACTGTTTGTACTTATAAGTACAATCACCCCACTGTAAACTTACACTACAGTTATAATATTGCACAACCTGATCCACTTTATAAAGCTCATATTTACATATGATGACAATATCATTTTTAAGATGAAATGCAGCAAAATATGTTTATTATATTATACAGATAAAACTTTAACTTCATTTAAATAATCTATATTCTTCACTGGGACTGGTGTGAAGTATAGAATAATTAAACATGCACTACGAAGATAGTTCAATGTTCCTTAAACGTTTTGAAAAATCGGTGCTCTAAGCTTACAGATGGCTTAACGTCTATTACAGAGCAGACTGTGTGGTGATCGGTTACTTGGAGAAAGAAAAGCAAGGACTGCAGGGGTGGCCATGCCAATATATATTAAATATAAAACAGAAAGAGAAAATAACAACACAGCTAAAAACGCAGCGACAAATTTCGGCAAAAGTTAAATGCTTGTGTCATGAGCACGAGGCGGCTATGCAGTGTCTGCAACGGACGTGGCTATCCACCGTGCATAAACTACCATACTGACATTGGCGGGCAAAGGATCCACTGATTCTTTCTCTGCCCAGGGCCGCCACAAGCCTAGAGCCGCCCATGAGTACTGCTGCAATAAATAATTTCTTCAAAGGTCGCGCACAATCACTGCACCGTGAAACCCATGTTTAATAACTCCTATCATCATGAAAATGATATCACGTATGCATCTCAGTATTTTAGTTATTCAGAGAACTGTAATATCACGAATGTAATGGATTCTGTGTCCAGTCGGAGGAAGAGAGCTGGTTTAAGAAGCAAGTAGTGATTCACACACATAGAGCACATAGAAGATCACATACAAAACAAAGCATTTAACGTGCTTTTTATAATTACGATGTGACTTGAGAAACTGATTAATTAAACGATTTTAAGATTACGTTTATGATGTTCTATTTTAATGACAAAATAAACTACATGATTAAAGTGGAAATTTCGAGATTGAAGATGAAATTTCGTGCTTTTTTTCCTACTGTGTGCCTTTTTTTCTCTGTACCCTAATAAGCTTTCATATGACACTCAGACGGTGGGCTATGACTCGCCTTTTCACCGCGACTTTGATATGTGACTTCTTTTTTATTTCTGCCACTGTGTGACTTTGTGAACGTGAGCTTTCAAGTTTCTCCAACACGCTATGTCACTCAATGAACTTCCTTTTGTTGATTATACCACGTTTTTCCTTTGCCTCCACTTGGTATTCGCTGAAATTCTTATATTTTCTCCCGTGCTTTTCCCATTGTCTTTTCAAAGAAGGCTCAGCTTATGGGCGATTTATATTGATTTGTATATTCAAAGAGGTGTAATTCTGGAAGGAGTTGGGGTGGGACATAAGGCGCGTGCACGAGCGTTACTTTTCACACTGACCGGGATTTATGTAGCAGAAGAACATGGAAGTTGGAGTACACACAGATTCCTGCATCTAGATTTTTCTGTGCGTAAGCACATTTCGACTTTTGTGCGTACGTCATTTTAGAGTGCGAATTCTACGCACGGCGTTATGCATGAGGCCCCTGGAGCACTTCCGGGTGAACTATAAAAGGAGCCAGAAACCACCACTCATCAGCCAGAGTTGGGTGGAGGAGGACAATGTTGCTCTGGAGGAGTGGTGTTGCCAAAGAGGAGAAAGTACTTGTGCTTTACTGGTGGTTTCTAGTGCTTGGGACTGTGTTGTGGCTGAAGGAATTACGGGGAAGACGTGCCCTCCAACTGAAGATAAATAAAAGTCTTTTGATTTTCCACGTGCCTGCCGTGTCCAATCTGGGTTGGGTCAGGCGCTATATAGCGTCCTCTTACAGTGTATATGATGGGAAATTATTTATGCCTGTGTGAATGTGAAGCAGATTGGGCATATTATGAGATGGAGCACGCTGATATGCATATGTGAACGTTCTGCGCATGTACAGTGTGGTCCAGATCTAAATATGCAGATCCAGATCGTTTGGATGACTTTGATTTATGCGGGGACGATTCCAGTTTGGCGCAAAGACGATTCTTCATGTTGTTTGTTCGCACACTTCTCGATGGTCCGGGATTTTTCGGGTGAACTTAATAAGTTATAGCATTATGAAATTGCATAATTAGATCTGGACCACCCTATACTATGCAAATTGGGCAGGTAGTGCAGATCAGATAGTGATAGCCCAATCCAGAATTAGCTGCTACAACTGTGATTACATGCCAGCCTCGTAAAGCATCATGGGGAGCTGGGAAAAAAATGTTTGACTAAGCCACACAGCAAACTTACTTTCAGGAAATACTTCAGCGAACAAAGTCACCAACAAACCAGGCAACTTTACTGCAAAAACACTTTTGCTGATCAACCACACTCCTTAAGTTACTCCTGTTTCTATGTTTCTATTACCTGAAACTTTTTCTCAGGATATTTTTTCCACTAACCCTAACCCTTTACTCATTAAAGAGAGACAATATCACTAGACAAAGAGCAAACTTGAGTATGCTTTCATTTTAGAAATATATTATGGGTGATTGTATGCCTAAATTGAAGGAATATTTTTGGGAAAATCCACAAAGCAAGTGGCAGAGTTTTAGAGGTAATACAAAAGGTTTTTGAATGTATAAATCTGATTGTATTTATTTATGTATTTTATTTATTCATTTTTTGGCGTATGCCTTTTCTGTTTTTCGATGTATGCATATTTTCATGCTTGAATCCACACAAAGTTTTATAACTGAGGTGTTTTGACTTCTTCTTATATGTTTGATACCCTTGAAGATACCAATGTTTCCAAATAAATAGACTTTATGCATGAGGCCCAAAGACTTGACCCCCTCACTAAATTTCTCAGGACAATATTATCGATAGGTTATGAGAACTTTGGGTATGTGTGGAAATGCTCCTCTGACTGTAAACAGGAAAACATTGAAGTAGACAGAAGTAATATTAAATGAACAGCAAATGTCTGAAAAGGCACACTTTGAGGCATAAAATAAAGAAAGAAGAAAATCTAGTGTTCAAAATTCACAATAAAGTTAAATTACATAAGGCACTGAGAGCACCATGTCAGCAGCTATAAAGGCTTGTGGCACTGCCTCACACGTTGCCCTAGCATGGAGAATTGAGGTGGGCACTGCCAGTGTGGTTTTGTTGATATTGGTTTTGTCCATGTAATGCACTTGCCAGTCACTACCATGAACCTTTACTTACACAAGCATCTACTGTATGATGTTTTGTATTGCTTATCTGTGTATTATTTTAAACAAGTGAAATATTCTGAATGCTGCAAAATAGTATATGTTGAAAAGAGAAATGTGTGACCATACCTCATGTACCTCTGCTGCTCCTGATGAGAGTGCATTCAATAAAAACTTTACATAAAATAGAAGAATGAACATAGTCAACAGCAATATTTGATCATTCGGTACGTCTCCTGTTCTGAATTTTATACTTTGAGGTAGTATTTTGTTAATTCCAAATGATGTATCACTCACTTTGCTTTATAACAGCTAATACACTTTATTCATATAAAATATATAAAAAAGCCTGCAGCAGGGTGAAAAAAAGGAAAAGTCACCTTATTTTTTTCTTACTGACCTCATCATAGGTTAGCCGGGCTTCCCGCTGAGATTCATTGGGAAAATTAAAACTGAGATTGATGTCCCCTGGAGACACAATAAGAAACAGCCCCCAAAAGAACCTTGGAATGCTGGGTCTGGATGTTTCTTTATTACAGTGAATCAACCTGAGAAAATAAAAACTGACTCCTGTTGTTTCATGTCTTGTAGTGTACTCACTGATTTGTGTCAGTACTTAATATTTTGCTTTTGTGTGTTGTATGGCAAAGTTCTAGATAAAAAGTCAGTAAAGAACAGGCTAAACTTTCTGATAACACTAAACAAGAGGCAATGGCAGACAACTCAACTCTTTAGAGACTGATCTGGACAGAACAAAGAGGGTAAGGTGGTATTGTAGCAGGCAGGTTAAGATTTACCATACCATACCATATTTATTTGTTGAGTGCTTAAAAACACAGCATTACAACTGACCGAAGCGCTGTACAGTTACAACAAGCAGGACTAAAAGCAAAATATTAAAAATTAAAAATTAACAGAGATACTAAAAACAGGTCAGGGGACCAAATAAAAAAGAGAAAATAGCAAAAGGCAAGTGGAAAATGAAACAGGTTAAGAATTAAAAGCCAATGTGAAGAAGTGCGTTTTTAGGCGAGATTTGAATGTGGCGACTGAAGCGGCTTGCCTAACCACTAAGATTTAATGTACATAAATGTAAACTTAAACACACAGGAAGACTAAATTCAACGTGGACTTTAGATGAACACTCAAAAGCCATGCCTGAATGCAAATAATGAAGAAAGAACCCAAAGTAACAACAAAAAGGGGTGATTTAATTAACAAACAAAAGAATAGGTGGGAAAACAGATATACAACCAAGATGGTAAAGCAACAAATACAAAAGCTTTCAGGGCCTAACTGAATAAAGGGAGTCCCTGAATGCCCACTGGTCCACTAACCATCTACTATATGCTTTTGTCCTTCTCACCTTTGGGTTTCCCTTCCTTCCATTAGTTGGGTCTCTACCTAATGGCCCCTCTCATCTCCAAGCTCTTTATGAAACTGGAAGGGAATTTAAACTTGGGGCCATGGTTACTTCCCAGTTACCCATTCTAAAGTCTTGATGGGATGTTTGGGGAGCTACCCATACCACTGAAGTATACTAGTGTTGATTTGGTACTACAATTTTGGCTTCTGTATCAATACCAGCTTTTAGACATCAGTGCCAAAATAATAGAGTCCTTGGTGCAGTACACAATTATGTACCACCCTGGTGCCCTGCATCATTGCACCACATTACTCACTGCTTCCCTCTTAATAGCCATGAAGTTTCGATCTCATCAGAGCAGTAAGGGGAAGGGGGTCCCCTATGAAGTCTTGATTGCATTGAAACCTCTGGTTTCATTTTGTAAAGTCTACACAACTATTTTTTTTCCAAATGTACGCTCACGGTTTGCCATGGGGGTGATTGATAGGAAAGCTGACATTTACTTCTAGTACAGAAAATCCCAAACTGCTGGTACCGTACCACTTTAAAATTTGGGTTTTTCGGGACTTTTCCAGTACTGGTATACCACTCACCTCTACTAGAGATGGACTGGATTAATGAATAGGCTATATACTCTTGAAAATAAAGGTGCCAGAATGGTTCATCAGAACATTGACATAGGGGAATCATTTTTGTTTCCAATTAGAACCATCTATCTAAAGGTGCCATAAATAACCATGACTAGATGAAACATATTTGCGAATTACGAGTGAGTTCATGAATTTAAGACTCTTGCCCCTTAAATTAAAATGCTAACTTCAGGTTTTCATGATCTTAAAGATTGAGGATTACGACTTTCTCCACATATTGGGTACATTTTTAACCCTACCAAAAAAACAACTTATCCAGAATGAAATGGTTCTCTATCAAGTGATGGCTCTATAAGGAACATTGAGTTAAAAATTCATGTAATAGCACCTCTATGTCTTTTGAGGGAAAATGAAACTAATCTTATCATTCCCCAACACAAATATAGCTTTATGAAGGTACCATACATTAACTGAAGGGATGGACTGGCCATTGGAGCTATTGAGATAAATCTTGGGCCATGCTGATGAGCCACAAACCGTGAGACAGAATGAGTAAGCGAGCAAAAGAGAAAGAAAGAGAAGCAGCACAACATGAGAGGTCCACACCGTATCTTCATAGCACCTGTCCTACCACACACAACTCCACAGGCCATTCTGTGCTACTCTAACCGAAGCATAAAAGGGAAAATACAAAATACAGATGATATGAGAACATTTTAATTTATTTTTCCAAAAAAAGTGGGAAAAGAATTGAAATATCTTTGACATGTGGGGTCTGCATGTAAACATAGTGAGCTCAGCCATATACTGTAACTATTGATGACATTCAGCACCAAAATTAATAGAAGTTTTAAATGATTTATGTTGTAACTGTATTGCTGAAGGATACATTGAAAGTTTAGGACCACAGTGTTAAGGTCTAAAGTTTCAGAAGATGACGTCATAGAAAATTCTCGTTAATTTAATTTCTTCCACTTTAATGTAGCTATTAACTTAAACTACTTCATGCTTTATTTTACAGACACACCACCATTCAAACACATGTGGAGTGGAGTTAATGTTAGTTTGCAAGGAGTGAACAGAAGTTTAATTAGGACTAAAATGTAACTTTATTTACTTGTGCCCATGTGGTAGACCTCACACATTCTTCATTTTTTGTAAAGATTCAGCCAAGTGCCGCATGTGCAGAGCAGCAGAGCCCAGCCAGTGAGAGGAAGGAGGACAAAGCAGCTGCAGAAGTGTCAGAGGATGAGGGGGGCACAACAGCTTTGGCACAGCCTGCGCTTTCAAGTCAGTCAGAATGCTGTACAACTACTGCACTTATAAATAAAAAGGGAATACAGTAAACCCTCATTTATCACGGTTAATCCGTTCCAGACTCTACCGCGATAAATGAATTTCTGCAAAGTAGGATTCTTTATTTATAAATTGAATATTTTCGCAGTTAGAGCATAGAAAAGCTGTTTATGACCTTCTAAATATGTTTTTAACATTTTTAGAGCTCTCTAGACATGAAATAACACCCTTTAGTCAAAAGTTTAAACTATGCTCAATGACAAGACAGAGATGACAGCTGCATCTCTCAATTAAAAGAATGCAAACATATCTTCCTCTTCAAAGGAGTGTGTGTCAGGAGCAGAGAATGTCAGAGAGAGAGAGAGGGAAAAGTAAACAAGCAAAAATCAATAAGTGCTCTTAAGTATGCGAAGCACTGCCGGACAAAGCAGCTGCAAGGAAGGGAGCAATGTGAAGGTAGTTTTTCAGCATTTTTTAGAGGAGCATCCGTATCCTCTAGGCCAGTGTGCGAACAGCCCCTCTGCTCACACCCCCTCGGTCAGGAGCAGAGAATGTCAGAGAGAGTGAGAGAGACAGAGAAAAGCAAACAATCAAAAATCAATACGTGCTGTTTGGGCTTTCAAGTATGCGAAGCACCACGCGGGAAGCATATCGTATATCATTGAGAAGTTTTATTTAATATGTAATACGTGCTCTGATTGGGTAGCTTCTCAGCCATCCGCAAATAGAGTCCCTTGTATGAAATCAACTGGGCAAACCAACTGAGGAAGCATGTACCATAAATTAAAAGACCCATTGCCTGCAGAAATCCATGAACCAGCGAAAAATCCATGATATATATTTAGATATGTTTACGTACATTTAAAATCCGTGATGGAGTGAAGCCGCGAAAGTCGATGCGTGATATAGCGAGGGATCACTGTATTGTGTGCATGCAGTGAAGGGGGTATAAGGTGTCCAGTTGATTGTGGTGGACAGCTTGGACAAATATTTTGAGCTGAGTCCATCTCTGGTTTCCTGTCACTAACACCAGGGGTTCACTTTTTCAAATTGGCCTTTGGTCTACAATGCAACAGGAAGGAATCAACACTGTAAAACCAATGCCTATTAAAAGTGATTTTCACAGGAATCATAAAGTTCAAGGAAGGCCTTGAGGAAAAACTTCTAACGGTAAAGCCATATATTTTGTGTTATCAATTCACATAAAATTGTTTTATTACGCATATGTAAAAGGTTCATATAAGTATTTGTGGGTATTTCTGGATTGGCTGGCCAGACTACTCTAGACGACTGTGCCAAGTGGAAGTGCCCTTGTTGCTAATACTCAGCAGCTTATAGCTGATTCACCCTGATTATTCCTTCAGTCCCAGTTTTTATATAATTCAGTTTATCTTAATATATTTGTATATTGTTGACTGCATCAACTGCAGTTTGGTGATTTGTGTTTGGTGCTTCCTATTGTTCACTATCTGATTTAGGATGGGGTTTGTATTAATGGAATGGTCACTTCCAGGATGGCCTCACCCTAGAGGCCCTTAACTCAGTTAACCTACCTCTGCTGGGAAGTACCATAATGCTTGCTCTCCGCGGTAGCATTTTAAATGTGTCAAGGAATGCTTTTTGGTGTTAATCCCAAGCGTATCTTGGGATTGGATGTAAATGTAAAAATGGTTAACCCTGGGGTAGTTCTCGGGGTAACCTGTTTATAATCTGTTTTGAAACCTGGCCCCGGCACAGACAGACGGACAACATTTTTGCACCCAACACACTTTTATTTACACTATTTACAAGTTCGCTCACGTGCACCCCCAGTGCCTTCTTGCACCGATTTCCCAAGTCCAGGCCCACAGTCTCTTGTGCCTTCCTGGCCGCCCCCCCCTCTCTCCAGTTCCGTCTACTTCCTCCCGACTTCCACCCATGACTGGAGGGAGGCGCCCTAAATAAGGTTCCCGGATGAGCCCCAGGTGTTCCGTCTTTGGCCACGCCAAGCGTGGCGGAAGTGTCGGCTGTCTTCCTGGCAGCTCTCCGGTGCCACACAAAGTCTTCCCCGCACTTCCTGGTGTGGCGGAAGTGCCGGCCTCCCGGGATAATTAGGCACCGGGCGCCGCCTGGCGGTGGCCACGGGTCCCTACAGGGCTGGGCTTCAAAGCCCTGTACCCGAGGCCCCTGCCTAACCAGGACGGACGCCCCACTCTGTCCGGAGGAGGCACTCGCCTCCTCCGGTCCTCCAAGCCCCGGCCGGGCTCCCGCCCGACCGGCAACCGCACGGATAAACCGCATCGGGCGCCGCCTGGCGGTGACCACGGGCCCCTACAGGAAGGGCTTCCATGCCCTCAACCCGTGGCCCCCAACAGAACCAGGACGGACGCCCCTCGCGGTCTGGAGGAGGCACAAGCCCTCCTCACGCCCTCCTGCGCCCCGCCGGTCTCCAGCCCGCCGGGGCCACACTGTTTTGATACAGTACAGTATTAAGCCACATAATGTTGGAGAGAGTATTCTGCTGCCACCTTGTAGATGAAATAACATATTGCAAAAAAGGCATTCATTTTTCTCTGTGTTATGCCACTCCATGGTAATAGGCTATATGCACACTCTCTTAAGAATTAATAGTTCCAAGGCCAAAAGACCACCCGGACCTCACTGGGCATTCTACCAAATATAGATGTTCTAAATCAGTCCTTATGGTTTTCAGGCTTCACATGGAGGATAATGAAGATGATGGCAGTCATGTGGACATCTGGGACACCCTCTGTTCCATAAACGCAGGGAGCAGCATGGTACCTTGATCAGGTGGGGGTCATGCAGATTGCTGCCACAGATGAACTGGAAAAGACAGCAGAGAATAGTACAGATTAGTACAGAATTGCAGAGGAAAATGATAATTCAATGCTCACATTGTGTAATAGGGATACAACTATAATGAAGCTGCGAAAAAACCATTTCAAAATAATGTTGGGTTTTAGCAGTTTTTTAAATTGCTCTACCGCAATAGCCTGGCGAATTTATATTGGTAAAGTATTCCAAATTTTAGGTGCATAACAGCAAAAAGCCGCCTCACCAGTTTTTGTCAAGTTGTCTCTTGGAATTATAAGCAGACCACCATTTGAAGATGTAAGGTTACGACTTGGGAGTGTAAGTGGACAGACATTCCAAAATATAGGATGGGGTGAGATTATTTAAGGCTTTGTAACCCATTAGTAGTATTTTAAAGTCACTTCTAACTGATACGGGTAACCAATGTAACGATACTAAATCTGGTAAGATGTGCTCAGATTTTTTTTTTCCTGTTAAGATTCTTGCTGCTGCATTCTGCACTAGCTGTAACTGATTGATGTCTTTCTTAGGTGGTCCTGTTAGAAGTGAATTACAGTAATCCAGTCGACTGAAAGCAAAAGTGTGAACTAATTTTTCGGCATCTTGTAAAGTTATGAGAGGTCTAACTTTTGCTATATTCCTTAAGTAAAAAAATGTAGTCCTGGTAATCTGATTAATATGTAATTTTAAATTTAGGTTATAGTCAATAGTTACCGCTAAATTCTTTACCTCTGACTTTTATGCCTAAGGGATCAAGTTTATTTCTAATACCCTCACTATATTCACTATTGCCAATAGCTAAGATTTCTGTCTTCTCCTTCTTCAGTTTGAGAATGTTACAGCTCATCCATTCGGAAATACAAGTAAGACACAGGATCAGACAGCCAAGAGCATCAGGGTCATCAGCATCAGGGCTATCGATAAATACAGTTGAGTGTCATCTGCATAGCTCTGGTAGCTCACCTTGTGGTTTGAGATAATTTGACCTAACAGAAGCATGTAGATCGAAAAGAGCAGCAGACCCAGGATAAATCCTTGTGGTACAGGATAATGTAAAATATCACTCAAGTATAATCACCACAACTAACAAAGAATTTTCTACCTGTTAAGTAAGACTCAAACCAATTTAAGACATTGCCAGACAGGCCCATCCACTGACTAGGGCGATTTATAAGAATATTGTGATCAATTGTGTCAAATGCTGCACTCAAGTCTAAGAGAACACAAACAGATATTCAGCCTCTGCCCACATTAACCTGCACGTCGTTCACTACTTTAACGAGTGCGGTTTCTGTACTGTGATTTGTTCTAAAACCTGACTGAAACTTATCAAGAATAGAATGTTTATTCAAGTAATCATTTAGCTGTGCAATGACTGTCTTTTCTAGAATTATACTTAAAAAAGGCAGCTAAGATATTGGTCTAAAATTGTCAAAAACAAAGTCGAGATTGTTTTTGTTGAGCAGGGGTTTGACAACTGCAGTCTTAAGACAATCAGGGAAGACCCCCATATCTAATGATTAGTTCACTATGTCAAGTAAACTACCAATTAAAACAACAGAGACTTCTTTGGAAAAGCCTTACAGAAGAGTTCAATCTAATCGAGTAAACACCAGTCTGGGGGACTGTTTATGAACAAGTGCTTCTGGACAAGGTCACAGAATCAATCATCACAAGTGAGGAGTTACACTTCCTTGGATAAAAGGACTTACCAAATCAGCAACTCTACAGACCTTCACTAAACAAGAGAGTGAACAAGAGATGCTTCTGAAACACATTGAGGGAGTCTGAATTTCAGCTCATTCCACCATCTAGCAGTTACACAGGAATGGAGTCTGGAATGAGATATGATGCAGAGGTGGCATCACCAGATGCTGTTCATCAGAAGATTTAAGTGGGTGAGGAGGAACATAGGACCTTGCATGTGTCTTCATATATAATAACACGCCCAGCCTTGTGGTGAGGCTGGCTCAGTAGACCTACACCTTAAAAGAGGGCATATCTGGAATTTCTGTGTGGTGCTTTGTGAGTCTGCTCCCATTTTTGAGCTTGTTGTTGCAAGAATTACAACACCTTTATACTTCCAGGTGGATGACATCCTGACATGTCACTTCCTAGCATCACGTGACAACAATGGCTCTGTTTTATTATCAACAATGTGTTATGTTTCTGCCAGGTTTCCCACCCTGGACATATTTTTGATCCCTTTTCTTTGTCTTTTTTGTTCATTTTTCAGTTTGGATTATTTATTATGACTTTTTCTATTAATATTGTTCTGCTTATTTATCATTGAAATGTTATGTTTCATGCAGTATTGATTTTGCTATGTTTAGAATAATTTGTGTATTGCTTCATTAAATGTCATTATGTTCCTTATATTTTGTGCATCACTCCCAAAAGACCACCCTCAGCCTTTAAAGGCAAACTGGGAAAGTGAGTCCCTCTGTAGTTCATTTAAGTTTGCCTCAGAATCTACTGTGAGCATTGCCATTTCTGTTTTTTTTATTATCTTTGCTTCAGTGTTTGGTTTTTGATTTCTGGAAAGGCTTGTTTGCCTTAAGACTGCATCTCATTCAACACCTTTTTACTCTTCTGAGCCTTTTCTTGTATTTTTTTTTTTAGTAATAAATATCCCCTTTTATAAATGTTCTTTATTTGCCCTTTCTTCTACAAGCCAGGCGTTTACGGTCATCCTCCCTCATTTGGAACTTAGGCAACATTTCTTGATTTTTTGTACTTTTAAAAGCGTGTTCTTAATTTTCAGGCCTAGAAACACAAAATAATCAACAATGTTATTCCAAAATTGACAGAATTTAGGATTAAACTCAAATCCTTCAAGTCATTACATAACCGACCTATACTTCATTTTTTAATATTTTTATTTTTAAAATTACCTTAAATGGGCTAAAATCTAACTGAATTACCATTATATTCAACACATTTTTGCATTTTATGCTTAGATTTTTTTAATTGTTTACGACCAATACTCCAAAATGTATAAAGTAACCTTAAATTGGGCTGAATATCTCACAATTTTGCAATTCTCTTAGCATTATCAAATACCAGATTGTATTATGTGATATCATCTACTGTTGAATTCTGTTCAACAGCTCTGTACTTGTAAATTTGAATTGCACTATTATACTGTATTGTTGATTACTTCTGTTCTGTTCTGTGTATTGTATTGTATTGACCCCCTTCTTTATGACACCCACTGCATGCCCAACCAACCTGGAAAGGGGTCTCTCGTTGAACAGCTGTTCCCAAGGTTTCTTCCATTTTTCCTCTACAAGGGTTTTTTTGAGAGTTTTTCCTTGCCTTCTTAGAGAGTCAAGGCTGGGGGGCTGTCAAGAGGCAGGGCCTGTTAAAACCCATTGCGACACTTGTGTGATTTTGGGCTATACAAAAATAAATTGTATTGTATTGTATTGAATTATATTAAATTATAACATGCAGTTTACAAATGTAAGTCATTTCAAAAGAGAACCATATTCTTCTTGACAATTCAAGTCAGCTACATCTTTAGTGGTGCTCTTTCATGCTTGCAGAAGGAGTCACAAAGCTCTCCTTTACTCTCGGCCTTCAGGATAGGAAATTATAAACGGGTCTCCAGCGTGCGTTTGCCAAAGTCTGTCAGTTTCACTTTGGAAGTTGTGTGTACTTACACACACGCATATATATATATATATATAAAGTGAGGAGAAAAGTAATGAGAAACAAGACAAAATGTGCTGACATTTAATTAACAAAGACTACTGCAACTACAGGAAAAATGGGACGTGTTTCAAAGTTGTGTCAGGCAATTAGTGTGGCAGATGCCAGCTGTTATTTTGAAATGAGATGCTCAGCTAGAACATGGGGTGCAGATGTTGGAGAATATCATGTCATGTCATGTCATGTCATTGTTGTCATGTTAGGCTTATGATGATATGGTTTACATTGCCAGGTTATGTTATGTTGTGTTATGTTAAATGGTATTTATTTTTGTCATGTCCAAAATGTGTCAGTGATTGAAGTCTTAATGGTGACTCCGTTATTACAAGACTATTTTTCCTTAATTCACTAAAGAGCCTCAGCTATTTCATATGTTCATAGACCTTGCCAATGTCACATCTTCATCTTTAGAATGGATTTCTAGTTTATTGAAGCAATATTCTTTTTTTTTTTACTCTTTTGTCATATATGTATATCTGAATTGCTATAGACTTATGTCTGATATTAATTTGAGGTTGTGTTATGTACTTTAACATTTATTTTTATAACGTGTTTGCAGTCTTGGAGTTGTCTATTTGATATTCTGTTTGTCTTGTAATAGCAGCAGTAGTACAGCAGGAGTACTAGTAGCATTTTATCTATCTATCTATCTATCTATCTATCTATCTATCTATCTATCTATCTATCTATCTATCTATCTATTGTCAGGGATGCCAGGGGCTACGACCCAGCCGGGACGTCTTGAGGGACCGAAAGAGGGTCTATGCCCACCCTGGATCACATGGGGGCCACCATCCTGGTTGCTTTGGGGGCCACGGGTAGAGGGCTTAGAAGCCCAACCCTGTAGGGACCCATGGTCACCACCAGGGGGCGCCCCAATGCCTTGGGGACCCTGGACCTCAGCACGTCCGCCACACCAGAAAGTGCTGGGGGGAAGAGGAGCAGGGACACCCGGAGAGCTTCCGGGAGAACAGCCGCACTTCCGCTACACTGGGGCGTGTCCAGGGAGAAGTGCCGGAAACACCTGAGCCCATCCGGGATGAAATAAAAGGGGCCGTCTCCCTTT
Source organism: Polypterus senegalus (assembly GCF_016835505.1). Lineage (NCBI taxonomy): Eukaryota > Metazoa > Chordata > Cladistia > Polypteriformes > Polypteridae > Polypterus > Polypterus senegalus. The sequence goes on from NC_053157.1 coordinate 27,640,574, forward strand.
ATTCGAGGCTGGAGTCGGGTGGAAGCAGGAGAGAGAGTGGAGGCGGCCCGAAGAGGAAGGCATTGTGTGGCCAGGTCTGTGTGGGGTTTTCGTGTGTGCACTTTTGAACTTGTAAATATAGTTGTGAATAAACGTGTGGTGGTGATGAACAACATGTCCGCCTGTCTGTGTCCGGGCTGCGTCCACACTATCTATTATATAGTGCCTTTATTTTCTTTCTATCTATCTTAAATAGTTCTTTTCATATCTTTATATCTATCTTATAGAGTGTCTTTCATATCTATCTATCTATCTATCTATCTATCTATCTATCTATCTATCTATCTATCTATTGTAATAAAAGAACAAAAAGATAATAAAGGTTTGGGGCACTTCCCTATATAACTGAAAACAAAACAACATAACGATTTACTGAAAAAATATGAAAAAACTTGGCAAGATGTATGTGTCCTCTTTCCCAGCTCATCTTGGTTATGATTATCAACAGTGGCAGGTTCAATTGGCTCCTTAAACTAAAGTGGGAGCATGGAGCTAAATCCCACAGTCACAGTGAGGCAATAGGTGACTTCAGCAACTCCCGCCACAGAGTGGTATTGTAATTGTCTCTCAAAAGTATGTGTGTGACTCTCTCTCTACTATACAGTATATAGTAAGATAAACAGAAAATAAACAAAATACACACAATTATTGCAAAATCATCTTGGCAGATGGGAGTTCAAAACAGAACCTTTCCAAGAAGGCAGTGCTTCCAGTTTTGAGGTCTTCTGACAGGAAGAGGTGGGTCCAGGTGGAAAGACACCAGAAGTGATGTCAGTGTGCTGTATGTGACAATAAGTTAAGACTAATCTATTGTCAGTTGTACAGATTAAAGGGAAATTCTTACTTGCATTTAATATTGACTTACTGTTAACAGAAAATAATTTGAATATTGTTTTTATTAGTATATATTTTACAATCATTCTAATTTTGGTCACTTTTATTTACACTAGATCTACTTTCTTTTCTGCGCTTTGCACACTCTTAACATAGCAGATGATATTGACCAGCTGGAGTTACTGTAGTAGCAAAAGAGTAAAATGAAGTCAATGAACCATTAGCAAAATTGCTAAACATCTTCTCTCTGATCCACCAGCACTGAGTACTATTAGCTAATGTGAATGATTCAACAGAGGTTTGTCAGGAAGTGATGCTGGGGCAATTTGCCTCACAGGAACTGCTCTCATAATTAGCCAAATCTTTGTTTTTGTCATTTTGGTGTGCATCTTGAACTGTTATATAAGCTATATTTGTTTTTGAGACATAAAGATCTATCTATCTATCTATCTATCTATCTATCTATCTATCTATCTATCTATCTATCTATCTATCTATCTATCTATCTATCTATCTCTTGTGGAGGACGGCTGGGGACCTTACCCACTGGATGAACCAGGGGAGCAAGTGTGGCCAGAACGTTACCTCCCCTGGAATGCTAGATGGCAGCCCCCCTGGGCTGACGCAGTGCATCAGGCTCCCACAGGGCTTCATAGGAGTGGGAGTTTGGTGCTGCCCTGTTCAAATCCGTGGGTGCTGCCAGGGAGTGCTGCAGCTGAAATAGGAGCAGCTTTTCAACCACACCCAGAAGTGCTGCCAGAAGTAAGTCAATGAGCACCTGGAGCACTTCTGGGTGACTTATATAAGGGGCCAGAGTCGGGAGGAGGATGAGGATGATGATAAAGATAATGAATGTGATGGGGATGAGGATGAAGCTTGCTGAGGAGGAGTTGATGAGAAAAGAAAAGGAATAAAAGATAAAGAGAAAATAACAAAGCAAAGATAAAGAGTGAAGAAGGTTTTTGGTTGGGCTATTGGGGACACTGTAAACAAAATCCACGTATGCTTTTTGGACTTGTGCTTCTAGCATCTGTTTGTGTCGGGTTAGCGTGTTATAGCAATATCTATCTATTGTGAAATAAAGAACAAACTCGTAGCAAGGTTTGGGGTTTTTACGCCCCGTATACTGTAACAAAATGAAAAAAACATTTTTCTTCTCAAACAAAAGTTGCAAGAGGTTAACAAAGACAAAGATGGCGGATTTAGAGGGACAATATAAAGGGGTGGACCGGAAATTAAACGTGATGGCTGCTGGGTAGACGTGATGGTGGATGGGAGTGTGACGTTATCTTTGGAAGACCAGAGTGAAGAAAGGAACCCAGAAGTGGAGACTGTCATTTACTCCGGGCGATGTTATGGCAGCGTCGCTTTATCTTTTCTGAGGAAGAAAGGGAGAGAGAGGTTAGTAGCTTTGTTCATTCCCTTGACGGGTCTCATTGCCCCGCGTGTCAGGTCCTTCAACTGCTCCCGATGCGCTCGTGCGTGACACTATCTATCTATCTATCTATCTATCTATCTATCTATCTATCTATCTATCTATCTATCTATCTATCTATCTATCTATCTATCTATCTATCTATCTATCTATCTATCTATCACAAGTGCATCTGAGTCAGCTCTTTCAGTAGCTGTTCCACTCTAAAATAGAGGGTGTTGCTGTTACCTAATATCCTCCCTCTTCTCCCTCTGCAGAAAGGATAATTGACAGCACTTCCATCTCTCATGACACCACCAGTTTCCACCTTCCTGAAGAAGGCTCCTGCCTGAACAAGATGAATGTTTCATTATTTTCAGTCTCTCTTTTGTTTTTATATGTTCACAGCATATGGGGCTCACTATGGTGCCCCAACTCTTCTTGAATTGAGGTGTTCTTGTGTCTTATTACATTATCTCTCTAGCTATGTGACAGTAAGAGTAAGTACAACGTATTTCTTCACACAGAGAACAATATATTTGTGGAATAAGTTACCACAGGGTGCGTTAGAGAGTTCCAATGTAAGGACATTTATGTTGCAGCTTCATGATTTTTGAATAAGTTAGTTGAATAGTGATGGAGAATAAGGGGCTAAATAGTCAATTGACATCAAAACATTTCTTATGATGAGTTTTGACACTAAACAGCTTTCTTTGGAGAAATGATTGTTACCTTAAATTTTTTAAAGTATAGCTTATTCAGTAAGCATCAAATGCAACATTTCTTGTGGTAACAAAACTGGAACTGGTAAGTAATGCCATAAGCCCACTTACCAAATGAAACTTCCCCACTGCCGTATAAAATGCTTCAGGACATTGCTGAATACAGGTGTAATTGTGTACTGTTGCTGTCATTTTCTTATTTTCTCATTTCCTTATTCGTTAAATTTGATTATTCTACTGTGTTTCATGCTGATGATGTCATCAGGTATGCTTAGTATTCTTCCAGGAGTTGCACTGTTAAAGGTCATGCTGGCGCCATTGCTTCTCACAATCACAATTATTTGTGTGAACTTTGTCAAACGTAGACAGTGCACTGACTTGTTAATTTGTGAATGTGTGAAAACTCTAGCAGGGAAACTAAACTGAGACTTTTTAATTATTCTGAATTAGCGTTGTCCTAAACACTGAATTTGCTTTGCACCTTTAATTTTGACAAGCTGGTTACAATTAATATGTGATTTTGACCTCTTCATATTTTTAGACAATTTTCTGGACAACATTTAACTTTCAGATTTTGTCACCCAATATAAACTACATTTAGATCTACAATTATTTTATCTCAATTTCCACCACAGGTTCAACAATCTTAGCAATCTTACAGAGGCCTGTACATCCCTTTCCCCCACAACACTTGCCAACTCATACTGTAGGATCCTGAGGCAATTCCAAGTCATCTGGGAGGTATAATCTCTCATCAGGCCCTGGATCTTTCTGGGGTCTCCACCCAGCTGGTCATGTCCGTATAGCCCCTGCAGGGAGACACCCGTATCAGCTGCCTGAACAATTTAAATTGACACTTCTCGATGCAGAGGGTCAGTGGCCATACTCGAGGCCTCTCCTGGAGCTCTGTGCTTCTCTTCTTATCTCTAATGACAGCCCAGCCCAAGCTTGTACTGATGATTTTTCCTTTCAGTAATTACCCAAAACTCATGACCACAGGTGAGGGTAGGGATGTAGATTGACTGGTAAATCAAGAGCTATGCCTTCTGGTTCTACTCCTTCTTCACCACTACAAATCGTGTACCACAAAACTGCTCTCGCTGTCCCAATCAGCCTGTCGATCTCACCATCCCTTTTCCCCACACTCATGAACAAGACCCTGAGATATTTAAACTCCTGCGCTTGTGGCAGTAACTCACCTCCCATGAGACTGTCCTTTTTCCTTTTTTATTCTGAGGACTATGGCCTCAAATTTGGAGGTACTAATCCTCATCTCTGCCACTTCACATTTGGTTGTAAGACTGGCCCAATGTGTGCAGGAATTTTTTTCTTTTATACTTGGAAAAACATCTAAAAATTTTTTTCTTCTAAAATATTGTTTTGTTATATTCTGAAAAAATGGACTTTAAAGTAGAAGGCCCCATCAAATTTGTTTAAATTTCTGTTGCTATGGAGAATGGTTTGTTTATTAGCTATTACAATGATTAGTTTCCACTTTTACTAGAAGAACTACCCAAATTAATCCAGACATGGACATATACACAGTATATATAGCAGCCGGGTAAAGGAGTGACAGGTTGAGATCCGCGATCTGACCTCAAGGGGCGGAGAGTCATCCCGTTCCACCGAGATGCGGACAGATGATGTAACAGTCTGCAAAGGCCCAGGAAGCTCCCCATCCTCTTCTTGGCCCCTCCTATCTCTCTCTGCCGGCTGAGTACATGGTGTGGAGACAACCTGCGATGGAGAATTCCCATCTGTTACTAGGCAAAATTTCGTTTTAGGAAAGGTCAGTACTTTACCGCTTTTATTATCAGACCAGTCGCGCCCGAGATTCACAGGGAAAGGTGGATTTGGGAGGACTGCTACAGTGATTTTTTTTAACTGATCCTCTCTGGCTAATGAAACATCGGGCGGATATATAGAACCGGATATCCCCGTGTATACAGATTATACTGGTCTTTGTTTTTATCCACTGTTCCGGTACTACATACTGACGATCAACAATTGAAATATTGCTGCCTGAATCAATAAAGGGCTTTCACTTTAAATCGGTTGACGATGACCTCTCCCGTATGAGCTATTAACAAAGAGTTTGAAAGTGCACACAATCTGTCCCCCTCTTTCCACTTACATTCCGCCTTACTCCCAAAGAAGGTTCACGCCCACAGAATCGGAGAATTCGGTACAAACTCTGGTTTATGCCGAGGGGGCAAATGAGGAGAGACGTAATCTCCACAGTGTCCGCTAAAGGACCGTTCTGCTCTCCCAAATTGCGAGGCTGTCCTATATGTCTCTATGAGCTCCATGAGCTTGTTTACTGTACATTGGCAAATTCTCTCCAGACAGGCTGGGCAAAATGGTCAGGAAGGTTGTTGATTATTAAGAAGCAGTTTACTTTTTGCACTATTTGGTATATAGTGCACTCGGAGGGTTTTAACCAACCTGCCACTTTTTCCCATAGAACCTCAACCTACTCTTGGGTAGATCGCTCAGGATCTATTTTCCAAGCCTGTAAAGACTTCACCTGCTGGTCTGGGGAATCCTCATCTTGTTCTGGGGCCTTGGCACCTGTGGGGAGGACAGCTCTCTTCTCCGAGATAGCATAATAAGTCCCTGTCATTTCCCTCGTAGAGACCAGCCCACGTCTGTGTGTCCCATCGACACTCTCCCAATTTAGGAGTCTGCACCGGTTCTTTCTGAAATCCAAGGCGAAACCCCCCTATCTGGAAGCTCACCCCAGGTACTCTCCCACCTGGTCATGATTCAGGTCCGATCCCATTTTCTTCTGGGTTGTTTTCATCCTGCTGACTACGCCACTGTAACAATAATGACCAAAAGACATTGCAAAGGTTTGGGGCAGCCACCCGTATAATTGTTCCCGGCTGCAAAACTTATTAATAATCAAGTCCATGTTCACATGACTTAGTCCAAAACAGAACTGCCTCAGTATTAACAAGATGGCGGCTTTAAAGGCCATTAAAGAAAGTGATGTCATCAGGACCGGAACTGGAGTGACATCATTGGCTGCCCCAGAGCCGGGTGGGATTTCCCTAGAATGGTCTGTAAGAGATCGAGAGAGAGAATTAGTGCACTTCATCACCCCCTGGTCCTGCATGGAATTACATGTATTCGAGCCCTTTAGTTCTCTCCTAAACACGCGTGTGTGACAATATATATATTGTGGCATATAGTCGGGACCCTTTCACGACTGGGAAACCTATATAGTGGAAGGAATGGGCGAGAGAGCATATTCATAGCATTGGGTTGCAGTGGTGCCTCATACTCCCACAGGGCTCCTTGGGAGTTACAGTTTGGAGCGGCCCTGCTGGGTTCTGTGGGACAGCCAGGGGCCATCTCAGGAACAGCTAAGCCCTATGGTGCAGCACTCAACCACAACCGTAAGTGCTGCTGGAAAAAATCACTGGACATCTGAAGCACTTCTGGGTGCCCTATAAAAGGAGTCAGCTGCCACTACCTGTGCACAAAGCTTGCTGGAGAAGTGGAGATAAAGAGAGAGAGAGAGGAGAGAAAGAAAAAGAAAGAAGTGTGATTTGTGCAGTGTACTATGCTTGAACTGTGCATTTCACGGGAGGAAAAAAAAAATAAAAGCGTGTGTGCTGAACCTGCATCTGTCTGTGTCAGGTTTGAGTGTCAGGAGCACCCTCTGCAAGCCACTATGCACACACACACACATATATATAAAATCTAACAACATCACATTAAAGTTTGATAAATTCTGAAAACAATGATACCAAACATATACAGTATATGTAGGTTTTAAAATAAGTACAATTTAAAGCATGACAAAAAAGTGACATAAAAAGTCACATAAAATACTTTATATATTAGATATATAGTATAAATGAAAGACCTGTGTGTGTATATGGAGCAGTCCGCTCTGGTGATGGTCAACCACAGCCACTAGATGTCGCAGGCCTGCACTCCATTTTTTCGGTGCTCGAATGCACCTCATTTCTCACTACAAAATACCTGTGGGCAGCAAACACCACTATGAATCACCAACGTCATGCTAATGACACAGATGAAGAGATACAATGTTAAAATGAAGCAAAGAAAGTGCATGGACCACTAGGGTGGGTGCTTTACAATGGAGGGTCTTATATGGGATCTTAGCTACAAACTCCTTCTTGTCAATTATTACTCTGGGGGCTTCTGACAATTGCCTTTTTTTATAGGGAAAGAGAGACAGTGTTTCACTGTTTAATTGCCTCTAGTAGGTGGGAGCCTCTGTTTAATTTAATAGAGAAGCTTATTAGGAGATTGGGAATGGTGTACACAAGGGTGGGCTTTCTGCTTGGAAAATGAAATGATGAAAAGAGAACAATGTAAAGTCTGGCAAATTTTATTATGAGCAAAGTAAAGTAGCTACACAGAAAAGTAGAAAATGTAGAATTGAAAGGAGTGGCTTGAAGAATCTAATTGTATTTTTAAAATATGGTGCATTAGTAGAATATTAGAATTTTTACAAATCCAAAAAGAATTCTGAAAAGTTTAACAGTATTTGGTGTGTGAGTTGTATTTTAGGTGATTGTATTAATGAAGAAGTACAGTTTGTTTTTTAGGGGAGCTTGTAGGTTCAAATATATTTACTAAAATATTTGGTAAGAAAATATATTTATTATAAACTGTTTTTGTACAGCTGACATGTTTCAATAGTTTGTTTTTTAAAGTAAAAAAATCTATCTATCTATCTATCTATCTATCTATCTATCTATCTATCTATCTATCTATCTATCTATCTATCTATCTATCTATCTATCTATCTATCTATTATATAGTGCATTTCACATCTATTTATCTATCTATCTATCTATCTATCTATCTATCTATCTATCTATCTATCTATTATATAGTGCATTTCACATCTATCTATCTATCTATCTATCTATCTATCTATCTATCTATCTATCTATCTATCTATCTATCTATCTATTATATAGTGCATTTCATATCTATCTATCTATCTATCTATCTATCTATCTATCTATCTATTATATAGTGCATTTCATACCTATTCTATCTATCTATCTATCTATCTATCTATCTATCTATCTATCTATCTATCTATCTATCTATCTATCTATATTTCATATCTATCTATCTATCTATCTATCTATCTATCTATCTATCTATCTATCTATCTATCTATCTATCTACAAAGTATAAATAAAAAGTATTAAGGAGAAAAAAGCTGAAGTACAGATAATTGCCAAATGTACTAAAGTACAGTGATGAAGTTGTTTAACTCCAGTACTTCTCACCTCTGATGGTGACCAATTTTTGGTTAAATAATGATATGCTTGAAAAAAACTGAGCTAGAATATACTTTGTGAATGGGTGAATTCCATTCTTTTTTATAAATTTGAATGAATGATTTTATAAAACTGAACCACTTCTCATATTCAGTATATGGCACAAAAATGGAGATTTAGAAAATCAATCAATCCATCAGTCCTTATTGCACCTACATGTATTCATATAGTAAATCATCATAAGTACTTTACATAACAAAAAGGAAACATTTCCAACTTATAACACAACTTGCTTATCGGTGGAAGCAGAGGCTCCTTACATAATATGATTCACTTTAACATCGTTTAGTTTCCTAACCGTCAGCCTCCTCTCCCATTATTGATTTTTCCCTAATTGTTCTTGCCAGCATTGACCTCCTCCTCTAATAATTCATGCATAAACTCAGAGCTCAAAATGACTATCAGACGTGCTTCCTCTTTTTAGCTGTGATGTTATTCAGACACCTTTTGAATTATGGCAGGACTGTCATATCATGATAGTGACTGATAAGTGAGCTTGACATAAACAATGGGGCTGCGGAAATGGGACTTTGATTCTCTGCTTCACACTAAAACAACCTAACAATATCTGTCTGCCTCCTGTCTCCCATGAGCGCACAGGAAGGAACAGATTGACTTACAGCTGTACTCCAGCTTCTTTGAAGGGGGGTGAAATTGTTTCCTAAGAGGATGCTAATGAGTAAAAGGAAGCAATCTTTCTGTTCCTTTTCCTTAGCCTCATGTGTGGCTCAATCAGTTATGTCCATCTATTTCATGATATGAGGATTACTGGAACGAGAATGGAACCGTTTGGTGTCTTTACAATAAATTGATAGTATAGGACAGCTTATGAGAGAGAGACTCTTGAATATTTTGGTGTAGAGGTTAATTCAGGATGACATACTATAAAGCCATTTAAAGGGAAAATTGCTGCTCTGCTCTTTTTGAACCTGAATGTATTATTATTTGAATGTAACATTATTTGTTATAGTAAGCTGCTATGCGATCTGATGCTCTGGGTTCTTATTTCAATCTCATAAGATGACATATGTCCTGTAAATACACTTTAAATATATAGAAGAAGTTCATTTTTACTGACCATTACCGACTGATTAAAGTTAAAATGAATAAATTAAAAAATAAATAGTAGCACGAACTTTCTTTTGAAAGATATGACTAATTAGAAATGGGAAGGGGGCACAAACTGACTTTGAAGGAACAAAGGAAAAATTCTACTTTTGCAACATATGCTCTACAGATCAGAACAACAGAATTTTTGGATTAGCTTTCCCACAACTTAATGCTATCACCACCATGTTTCACAGTGGGAATGGATTTGTTTTGATAACATGTAGTGTTTGGTTCACAGCAAATATGGATTTAGTCTACTGACCAAAAAGCTCAATTTTGGTTTCATCAGACAATAAAACCTTCATCCAGCTGACTTCAGAGTCTCCCATGTGCCTTCTGCCATGATGTCATGTGTGCTTTTTTTTAACAGTGAGTGTCACTCTTCCATAAAGCTGCAACTGGTGAAGCACCTGAGCAGCAGTTGTTGTCTGCACAGTCCAATGTCAGCTGAATTGAGTACTCTAAGATGAAGCCTTATTAAAAAAAACAATAAAGAGCTACTTAAGAACATTTACTGTATGTTAGGTAGAATGCCCAGAAGAGGCTGAGCGGTCTTTTGGCCTGGAACCCCTTCAGATTTTGTTTTCTCTCCAGCGTAACTGGATTTTTCAAAGCTTTTTTACATTTTTTGCTTTGTGTCACCTCCACTATAACCTGTCATCTATGATGGAAGAGCGAAATATTTAGATTATTCAAAAATTCGATCTCCGGTTTTCATCAGATCTCGATGTTTTAGGGTTCCCTGGTACTGAAAACATTGATACATTGATGAACGGTGCATGTCTGTCTGTCTGTCTGTGTGTCTCATTTTCTTCAGGATGGTCTAGAGCTAAAATGGCTGGATAAAAAAAATCCAAACTCAAAACTTAAGCCTATTATGACATGACGATGTGCTGATTAGTTTTTGAGCCAAATCGCTCAAGAGAAAGAGGCACTCTAGAAGAACCCTCTAATACCGTCATTTTGTAATTAATTATGAATTCTTCCCGTCAATTGCTATCGTAATGACCCATTTTATGATCAGCAAGATCAGCATCAGAGTGGTAAATAATTATTGAAATGTTACAGAATAGTTTGGGTAACTTGGTTCCTAAGGCATCTAGCCTACTGACACTCACGTTCAAATTTTATTTATTTTTTTCTTTCTACCCTGGCTAACTGACCTTATCATCTGCATATCATTTACAGCAATATATGAAAAACTAAATTTCTATATTTAAGGATACTGTTTCTATTAATTACATGAAAAAGTACATTTTTATATTTAAGGTCACTGTTTCTATTAATTACATGATTTACCCACAAAGTCAGTAATAGAAATGATAAAATTCACTCTGACACATAATCTATTCTCTTTTGGACAAGATTGCTACTTGCAACAAATGGGCTGTTGGTTTGTACCTCACTATGCAAACCTATTTATGGCACAATTGGAGGAAGATTTCATGTCAATATGCATCTTCAAACCAATGTTGTATCTCTGTTACATAGATGGCATCTTCATAATCTGGACAGTGGTAGTGCTGCTGCTTTGCAGTAAGGAGACTGTGGAAGATAGTGGGTTCGCTTCCCGGTTCTTCCCTGTGTGGATAGCGCTTTGAGTACTGAGAAAAGCGCTATATAAATGTAATGAATTATTATTATTATTAAGGACCTCCTCCATTTTCATAATGAATATAATTCTTTTCACGCCAACATAAAGCTGAAGCTGAATTACTCAAAAACAGAAGTCAACTTCCTTGACACCACCGTTCAAATGGAAAACAAAACCCTTGTAACTTCTGTTTTTCACAAACCAACAGTCAGACGGACCTACCTAAGAAGTGACAGCTTCCACCCCAAGCATATAAGGCACTCCATTATTTTTAGCCAAGCAATACGGTACAATCATATTTGCTCAGACCCGACAGAGCGGGATCAACAACTGCAGGAGCTCAGACAAGATTTCATCAGACAAGGTTATACCCCCAAAACAAAGGACACTCAAATAAGAAGAGCTACTGCCATACCCAGAGACAACCTTCTGGAATATAAAAACAAAGACAACAAGAACCGTATCCCCCTTGTTGTCACCTACAACCCACATCTTGAAACACTTCGAAAAATTATAAAAGAACTTCAGCCAATGCTAAACAATGACCAAACACTGAAAAATGTATTTCCTGAACCTCCCCTCCTGGCATACAGACAACCACCAAACCTTCAGCAACTAATTGTCCGAAGATCCCTAAATGAACCGACAGAAAATGGCACATCTCCCTGTCTACAGAAAAGAAGTAAAACGTGTGCCCACATTTATAATACAGACCGTATTGTTATACCTCACTGCCGACTTGAACATCACATAAAGGGATCATTTTCCTGCAGATCATCTAATGTTGTCTACCTAATTCTCTGCATGAAATGTCCTGGCACTGCACTCTATGTGGGAGAAACTGGACAAACACTCCGCCAGAGAATGAATTTACACAGGTTCCACATTAAACGTGGCAACACGGATGTTCCTGTAGCAGCCCACATCAATAGCCATGGACACTGTGAGAGGGACTTTAAAGTCACAGGGCTTATGGGCAACTTCAGAACACAGCAAGAGATAAAGGAATGGGATGTTAAACTCATGTTAAATTTTAATACGTTACAACATGGCTTGAAAAGAGACAAGAGTTTTATAGCCAGGTATGAGGACTGTTTGCATCTCTCAGACTGACACAGATAACCTGTCTACAGACCCATATTGTTTTGAAAAACTCATTAGAAACTTCAAAGGACTTTGTTGGACAGTTATCTTATCCAAAGATCTTGACCAGCATTGTTCTTCTCTCTCTTGTTAAATTAACCTTAGCCTGAATGAACCTATTCATTTTTTACATTTAAGACTTTTCATTTAAAGATTTACCAATGTTGATTCTTGTCCTAGTGTGTGGATATAAACACCGGGAACTTCACTTTCTGTATTGCATCTCGCCTGAAGAAGGGGCCTGAATTGCCTTGAAAGCTTGCATATTGTAATCTTTTTAGTTAGTCAATAAAAAGTGTCATTTTGCTTGGCTTTTCTCAACATTCATAATGGCTAACACGGTACAACACTCTAGTACTACTTACATGATAAAGTAAATTTCTATATTTAAGGACACTGTTTCTGTTAATTATATGAAAAGTAAATTTCTACATTTAAGGACACTGTTTCTTTGAATAATATGTAAGTATGTATGCATTGTTAAGTGTACATTATTTATTAATTTATTGCACACTATTTATGCATACTTTTTCTTATCTAATTGTGATTTCTTCATTTTGCATTTAACTACTTCTTTGCCATTTTGTGAAGCACTTTGAGCCACCCACACATCACTTGTATGAAAATGGGCTATAGAAGTAAACGTCATCGTTCTTGTTGTTGCCGTAACTCCCTCACAAGTCTCAGAGATGTCCTGGCACCTAGGATCTGAAACGAGGAGGTAAGGTCCATGAGCCAACAGCGCTAACCGCTTTACCAACATATCAGTCAGTGTCATAAGTACTGCAGAAAAACTGAGATTTAGAAAGGCACATGAATAGGAAGAAACAATCTGTATTTTAAAGTACATTATCACAAGGGTGCTTTACATAGCAAACAAGGATACATTTGAAAATAAACAGTAAAAACACAAGCAAGTTACAGTTAGGGGATAAAGGGAAGTAAAGAAATAAATAAGAAAACAACAACTCAGTACTCCAGTGGAGCAGGTGAACAGCTTGAGATGACAGAAATACACAACAATGGGATAATAAACACCTTTCACTTTCCAGCTCCTATTAACTTTAGCCTGATTTGCTGAATGAAGTCCCAGCAAGCTGATTTTAAGTGTCCTGCCTCTAACCTCCAAGTTGAGCCTTACATTCTGCGTAGATTTGCTTCCTCTGGCCAGCATAACGGTTGCATCCTACGCGTCAGCACACCTGTTCTTTCCTTCTTTTCCGTGTAGCCTCTACAGAGATCAAAGACAGGATCTGGATAATTTGCTTCCTTAGGGGGAAGTCCTTGACCAATCAAACACTGCTCAGCTGTTCCTTTCTTTGAAAACCCTTTTAACAGCTGTACACTGCCACAGGGGAAACCGGAGGTGGCACTGAGCGCTGTCATTAGCCACTGACACTTTCTATAAAAAATAATCGCTCAGTAGTTTTTCTGCAGATATGAACACCAATTCATTTCATTTGGTACAGTATATGTTTTATCGGTAGAAGTTAGAAGACAAGATAACTGTAAAGTTTTTAAAATAAAAACATTTTTGTGGCACAATCAAAATATTGGTAAGCACACATTGAGACCAGAGATGTGCTTGAAGAGGCAAACAGATATGGAGTCATGGCATTGGCATGAAGAAACAAATGCTGCAAGGTATAACCAAACAAAAGAGACAGAGATCTGGCATGGGAATTGAAAAGGCACGTGCTGGGGGTTACGGTCAAACTTGAGGGCAAAGATGGGGAATGGTATCAAATGCAGCTAACGGAACCTTCAGAGCGCAGTCAGACCCTTTCACTTTTTACACATTTTGTTATGTTGGAGCCCTATGCTAAAATCATTTACATTTACTAGGGGGCTCTGCCCCCTGCTTCTTCCGCTCACCAACCCTCAGGGGGCAGCTGAGCCACTCGAAGGGCATAAAAAGTGAAAGTAGAAGTAAAAAAGTAAAACTTAATAAAACATAAGAAACAGTAAATAAAAAATTAAATTACATTAACGCCTCGTCAAAAACAGTATTATTAATTACTTTATCCTCTCACATTCTATAAATGTTGCTTATTTGCATTTCTGTTCGCATATCATTTTGTATATTTTTCTCTTTTTCATTTATTGGATGATTCTCTTTGTTCTTGATTTTTATTATATGCAGCTCTTTTTTGTTCATTTTCTTTTTTTCGATGTTCACTATCAGCTCTTGCCGCTCTTTTTCAATCGCAATCTAAAATTTGACGTTCTTGAATAGATCATTTGGTTCCTGCCTTGCCATTATAACCGACTGCGTTGAAGGGCAAGTTAGCACTGAGAGTGTCCGGGGGTGGTACAGAAAGGGTAAGGGTAGCAGTAACGATTGGGCGGTTGGTGTGGAGGGGTGTGGTCAAGACTGAATAACGTGGACATGGCAAAAAACTTTTTCAATATAATAGAGAGATTTTTTTACCTCATGAAACAACAACAAATTCCCCAGATTATCAGAGCAAAAATAGGATTTAATAATTTTTTGCAAATTTATTAAAAATAAAAAACTAAGATATGAAATTGACACAAGCATTTAAACTCTTAACTAAGTACTTTGTTGAGCATCTTTGGGTAGCAATTATGGCCTGGTGTTTTCTTGGGTCTGACGCCACAAGCTTCATGTACCTGATTTGGGGATTTTCTGCAGTTCTTCTTGGTAGATCCTCCCCAGCTCTGTCAAATTGGATGGAGGCTGTCAGTGGACAGCGGTTTTCAGATACTCTCTAGAGATGTTTCAATAGAGTTCATGTCTGGACTCTGCCTGAGCCACTCAAGAACATTCCCATTGTTGTTCCTGATATATTCCTGTGCTGTCCTTGCTTTCTGCGTAGCATCAAAGGTAGTGAACCTTTGGCCCAGCCTGATATCCACACTGCTTTGATGCAGATCTTCATTAAGTATATCTCTGTACTTTGCTCTGGTCAGCTTTCTCTCAATCTTGAATAAGTATTCCAGCCCCTCTGGTTGAAAAACAGTCCCACAGCATGAGGCTACCACTACAGTGCTTCAATGTTAGAATGATAATGTGCAAGCACCTGCTTTGTCCAAATATGATGCTCAAAACTGAGACCAGACAGTTCTATCTTGGTTTAATCAGACCAGATGACCTTGTTTCTCAAAGTCTTAGAGTTCTTGAGTTGCCTTTTCACAACCTCCTAATGGGCTATTGTATGTCATGTAGCCACTGTGCCATAAAGCTCAAATTAATGCAGTGGTGGAAGTCCTTCTGAAATTTCCTCCCATCTCCATACAACTTCTCTGAGGCTCAGCCAGAGTGACAATCAAGGTCTTGGTCACCTCTCTTAACAAGGTCATTCTCTCCAAATTGCTAAGATTGGCCAGGCAGCCAGCTTTAAGAAGAGTCGTGAATGTTTCAGACCATTTCCAATTAAGAATTAAGGAGGCCACTATGCTCTGGGGAGTCCAGTCCTACTGGAATTTTTTGCAGTTTTCCCCTGGTCTGTTGTTGTTGGTTGGAAGCATGCACTGATAGAACATTACGAACCATCTCAGGATCCCAAATTAAGACCCAACTACAGCCGTGCAATGGGTGACACCTCAGCACCATACTAGTTTGAATGGAATGGAGCAGTGTGAGGTTTCTTATAGTGGCTGGAGTGCCAATCCTACCACCAACTCCCGAGCTTCCCCTGCAAGTTGGAGGACCTGCTTGCAGGGCTTAGGGACACGCTATTTAATAACACTGATAATCATGAAGGAGGTGTCATTGACATACTGGCTACAATGTGTAAACCCAATGGTAAAGGAAGGGAAATTGAACCCCCTCACCTTCCTGCGATTCAGTACGGATTTTTTAATACAGTACTAGGTCTTTTTTGTCCCCAAAATACTTAGAATTGAAATGTGAAACTACAATCGGTTAGTGTTCATTTGAGTGTTGGCATGAACAAAACAAGTGCCCTAAGTGACTTGAACGTAGCATGTCATTTTGTGGTAGGCATGTTGCTTGTAACACCACCCAAGTGGTTGCTGTCATGGGCTGTTCAGTCACAACTGTTTCAAGGGAATACCAGAAACTATGGCCCATAATTCAAGTGGATGAAAACAGCTTGTGGATTAGAAAGGTCAAACAGGAACAAAGAGAATCATATAAGCAGCAGATAGATGGGACACAACTGGGCAAATCACATCCAAATTTAATATTGTTGTGCAGGACAGCAGCTCAGAACACACCACTCATCAGGCTTTGTCTTCAACAGACTACCTATGGATGCCTGTGTTCTCAGTGAAGAACAAGAAAATGTGTCTCCAATGGGTACAGCAAGTTAAAAAACTGGATCATTGAGGAGTGGAACAAATGTTGATTGATTGGACAAATCCAGATTTCTTTTGTATTGTTCTGAAGAATAGATTAGAATTTGGCATAAGCAACATGAGTTCATGAAGCCATCATCTTTGGAGGCAAAAGTACAAGTAAGTGGTGGTACTGAGATGGTGTAGAGAATGTTTTCCTAGCAAGCATTAAGGCTGCTGACACCCTTGTGAACAGCAAGGTGCAACTAAACAAAATCATCGACAGTTTCTCTATATAGAGATGGACTGTTCCAGCACAATAATGCCCCATGTCAGAAGGTGCATATTGTCATGGTTAAAGGAACAGGACAGCAGGATTTCATAGTTTCACCGGCTGCACAGTCCCTAATTCTCAATCCCATCAATCATATTTGAATTAAGGTAGAAAGGACTGTTCGGTAGAAGACTGTACAATCTTTCAGCTTGCTGCAATTGCATAAAACAATCATAATTCCTCCTTCATCTTGTAGAATCCATGCCCGGACAAATTCATGCCAAGGGAGGTGTAACATGCTACTCGGTGTAACACATATCTAATAAACTGTCATCTCAATGTATAGTATGTAACGAGACAAGAACAAAGGTAAGAGAAGGTTTGGGGATCTAACCCGTATACTTGAGAAAATTAGGAACGTGAGACAATACAAAAAAAAAAAAAAGTTCAGCGCTAGACTGGAAGTAATAGAGAGTGTATGACGGCTTTATAGGGGAGAGGAAGGAAGAGGCAGAGCCGTAGTGTAGCAAAACGATGCCTGGTGCCGAAAGCGAAAATAAGCACCCTTCTTCAATCAAAATGGATAAAACAAATTTATTGCATTCACAAACTAATAATTTTTTTATTTTATTTATTTACATAAACAAACTACAGTTCCTTTGATAAAATTAACACATTATATAAAAAAATAAGGATTCAGGACAGAAGAAAATGTGGTCGTGTGTAACGGTTGAACGCTTTGCGTCCAATCAGGCTTAATCAAAATTGAATTAGATAGATAGATAGATACTTTATTAATCCCAAGGGGAAATTCACTTATTCCAGCAGCAGCATACTGATAAAAAACAATATTAAATTAAAGAGTGATTTAAAATGCAGGTAAAACAGACAATAACTTTGTATAATGTTAACGTTTACCCCCCCGGGTGGAATTGAAGAGTCGCATAGTGTGGTAGGAGGAACGATCTCCTCAGTCTCTCAGGGGAGTAGGACGGTGACAGCAGTCTGTCACTGACGCTGCTCCTCTATCTGGAGATGATCCTGTTCAGTGGATACAGTGGATTCTCCATGATTGACAGGAGCCTGCTCAGCGCCCGTCGCTCTGCCACGGATGTCAAACTGTCAGGATCCGTGCCTACAATAGAGCCTGCCTTCCTCAACAGTTTGTCCAGTCCTTCTTCTTTATGCTGCCTTCCCAGCACACCACTGCGTAGAAGAGGGCACGCGCCACAACCGTCTGTTAGAACATCTGCAGCATCTTATTGCAGATGTTGAAGGACGCCAGCCTTCTAAGGAAGTATAGTTGGTTCTGTCCTCTCTTGCACAGAGCATCAGTATCAATTTATCATCCAGCTGCACTCCCAGGTATTTATAGGTCTGCACCCTCTGAACACAGTCACCTCTGATAATCACAGGGTCCATGAGGGGCCTGGGCCTCCTAAAATCCACCACCAGTTTCTTGGTTTTGCTGGTGTTCAGGTGTAAGTGGTTTGAGTCACACCATTTAACAAAGTCCTTGATTAGGTTCCTGTAATCCTCCTCCTGCCCACTCTTGATGCAGCCCACGATAGCAGTGTCGTCAGCGAACGTTTGCACGTGGCAGGACTGCAAGTTGTATTGGAAGTCCGATGTATACAGGCTGAAAAGGACCGGAGAAAGTACAGTCCCCTGCGGCGCTCCTGTGTTGCTGACCACAATGTCAGACCTGCAGTTCCCGAGGCGCACATACTGAGGTCTGTCTGTAATATAGTCCACGATCCATGCCACCGGTATGAGTCTACTCCCATCTCTGTCAGCTTGTCACTAAAGAGCAGTGGTTGGATGGTGTTGAAGGTGCTAGAGAAGTTCAGAAACATAATTCTTACTGCACCACTGCCTTTGTCCAAGTGGGGGAGGGATTGGTGTAAAATATAGATGATGGCATCCTCCGCTCCCACATTCTCCTGGTATGTGAACTGCAGAGGATCGATGGCGTGGCGGACCTGTGGCCTCAGGTGGTGAAGCAGCAGCCGCTTCATGGTCTTCCTCACATTTGACGTCAGAACAACAGGCCGGAAGTCATTCGGCTCACTAGGACGTGATACCTTTGGGACTGGAGTGATGCAAGATATTTTCCAAAGCCCTGGGACTCTCCCCTTTTTCATGCTCAGGTTGAAGATGTGCTGTAGAGGACTCCCCAGCTCCAAGGCACAGGCCTTCAGCAGTCGTGGCGATACTCCATCTATACCCGCTGCTTTGCTGGCATGAAGTCTCCTCAGCTCTCTCCCTACCTAGGCTGCTGTAATTGTGGGTGGGGGGAAACTCTCTCCTGTGGTGGTATCAGCAGAAGGATTAGCTTCGAAGGATCGTATTTGGAACTCAGAGATCAAGTTTCATCAAAATCCGTCAATAAATACAGACTGTACGCCTAAAACTTCCTCACACATAGTTATATATGTTGTGCTGTGGTGAGAGAATGGGCACAAAGCAAAATGTTTTATTAGCATAAAAAAATTACAATGTTTTCCAAAAATTAACAAAATATATTGTGATGTGTGAGTCCCTGTATTGCACTCCAAAACACAAGGCTGAGTCTCAGTACTTTAGCAAAACCAGCTTTATACCTCTTGAAACAGGAACAGCATGGTTGCTTATGTAGCGGCTTTAGAATGGCTGCTGGTGATTTGGAAGAAGACAGACACAGCAATACCCGAATTCTGCTGTTTATTCTACAAAAGCGTCATCCAGCTTTTTTCTACAAGACAAGCAGTAAAGGGCACAGTCAGCACATGCAACGTCAGGCGCTCTCGGTCTCCTGCAAAAGCGTCATCCAGCTTTTTTTTCTTTTAATTAAACATGTATACACAAATACAATAAATACAAATTTAACAATTGAATATAAACAACAATAATGAAGGACAATAATTAACGTTGCAACATACCTACAAGATAAGCAGTAAAGGGCACAGTCAGCACATGCAACGTCAGGCGCTCTCGGTCTCCTGTAGCAAGCCAAACAATATACAAATGAGGTTGAATCTCCGCTAAACCAAACACTTTTAAAACCCATTTCTGCCGACCAAAAGGTACAACAGAACCTTAAAGCACATCGACAACCACAATGGCGTGATGGTTCCATTCAGTTTCATACAGAAAACACTTATTTAAAACTTGTCAACTTATACAAGAGACGGAGAGCGTTGAGAAGCGCCTTACCTGCAATAGCGTCATCCAGCTTTTGCCAGGAGTCTGCTGTACGCTACATGCGCGTCCCGTGGGTGTTGCATCAATTAAAGTGACCCACCCGCTACAACAGACAAATAGGAACTATATACAACAGATACAATGATTACATTCAAAAATAAACAAAATTTACAATATATATAAAACAAAAGAAGTTCAGTATATATAAAAAAAAGTTTTGAGAATGTTCACAATAAAACAAACTAACTCAGCCACACTTATTGTAGTGTGATCTATTGCTCTCCTACACATAGACACAGCAATCAGGCAGGGTCTCGGCCAGGTTAGTGGCAAGTAATACTCTTCCCTGCATTTGTAATGTTCCTTGCATCACCCATCAATGGCAGGTGCTCATAGCGTGACCACAATCTTTTCAGATTTGTTGTCGCAGCGAGCTGCTACAGTGGTAGGAGCCTGCGGTTACCCCGGCAACTGATAGGCTATCTTCCATAGATGCGGCGATCGCACTTTGGGATGCTCTTCGGCATGTTGTCCCATTGGGGGGAGTAACAAAAGAGTTTAGAAACCTTACAATATGAAAATGAAAATGCAGAAAAATTAAGGAAAGGAAAAAACAAAACATTCAAAACTTTATTCTTCTAGCTTTGCACTCGGAAAACTCTTGAATTATATAACTATAATCGAAAGTAGAAGTGACGTCTTGTTCAATGGATATTATTTTTAAATTTGCAAGCCTCTCATTTGCCATTGAAGATCGAGGATCACTATGATGACTGGTAATGACTGGTTGTGCATCGCACCTCTCACAATAAAGACGTGCACCGCTCAGTTGTGCCTTTACATATTAGTGGTGTGGCGGTTTTCAAGCAGTGCGGCATTCTCATTGTTACTTTACTTAGAACTGCATTTTTATTTCCAATAATTCAGCTGTGATTGTAAAAGACAATATAAACACATTTTAATGTGCAAGTTGTTTAATTATATAACTATAATCGAAAGTAGAAGTGACGTCTTGTTCAATGGATATTATTTTTAAATTTGCAAGCCTCTCATTTGCCATTGAAGATCGAGGATCACTATGATGACTGGTAATGACTGGTTGTGCATCGCACCTCTCACAATAAAGACGTGCACCGCTCAGTTGTGCCTTTACATATTAGTGGTGTGGCGGGTTTTCAAGCAGTGCGGCATTCTCATTGTTACTTTACTTAGAACTGCATTTTTATTTCCAATAATTCAGCTGTGATTGTAAAAGACAATATAAACACATTTTAATGTGCAAGTTGTTTACAAAGTTAAAAAAGTAAAGAGAAATAGCTATAAAGGTTTTATTAATTTTCAGTGATATTAATGTTTTTATTAATTTTCTTTTCTTGTTTGTAACCTGAAACAACCACATCGTTGATCGGAGCCCTTCGCAAAATGGCACCTAGTGCTGCTGCACAGTTTGTACTACCCACGCTACAACTCTGGGAAGAGGGGTGTCAGTTGGGCTGCACTCAGAACTGGCGTCAGGCGTGGAGTTTGAAATGAAGCCTGCAGAGGATCCAGAAGTGGGGTTAGGTTGGTTTTCCTTCTGAGGATCTGTAAAGGAAGGAGAAATGATGTTAGGGCACACTGCCAACCCTTGATCTGGCAGAACAACATATTTAGTCAAGTCCATCGACTGCCAGCCATGCACATGTGTATGACAAGTGCAGTGGCTCTTATTCCCTTAAATTATCTTACACTTCTGTCACAGAACAGGAAGTCTTCTTAATGTCCTTCAAAAAAGTTTAAATATATCTTGAGATCATTTCACCTCATCAAAACCATTTGTAATTGGGACAATGCCCGGATGTGACATTTGTGAGGCAGAAGTGGTAACTCAGGTGTCACTCTATTATCCTCCATGCTGGAAAATAAAAAACAAATAATAATATAACGTCTTAGCGCAACCTTTTAACACTACACCACCTTGACCATTGCTACCAGAATGCAAGTGCAAATGCTTATTGTCTCAATGTGAATGAATGGAAGTCTTCAATCTAAAGACAGGCGAGGCCGCATAATGGCATGCATTGATTCTGTGGACTGAGCTTTGACCTCGGTTCATCTTCAGATGATTTCTGTCAGGAAGTTAAACATAATAATTGCACGGGGCACTTTAATATCAAAAGAAACAAAAAAAAGGGCTAACCTGTTAATGCAATGCATGCACTCCAGCTCACAGAAAGAAGCTATAATGAGATTTTTGCCTTGCTTCCTTTGAAGTTAAATAATTTTACAAGATAAAAGTAACGATGCTCTCTGACACCAGGAGCAGGAGAAACCTACGCAACTTAATCTCAGAACCTGGCAGAGAATGAAAGAGACTGTAAAGTCAATTGAGAGGTGGCATCAGGTTTGCTCAGGAGACATCAACCGAAGAGGAGGAGTGAAAAACAGGCTCCTCAGAACTGTGCTTCTTTGAAAATCATCTCAATGCGAGTCTAATAAGATGGATGAAGCTACATTATACTTGACTGGAGGTGGCAATGTGGGAGCACAGTGGACCCTGACCTGTCCCCATGGTCTGACAGCAGGTCATTTTACCTGGCAGTAAAAGGAGTTTTAAAATTATCCCCTGGCAAGAGATTACCCCCAGTATAAATGTTTACTTAAGGGAAAAAGATGGTGTATTTCCTGGCAGGAAGAAGAGCAGCCATATACAGACAGAGGCTCAAGTAGGACAGATGGTCACCTGCCTAATCATGCAATCATATTGGCATCAGTGCAGTGATTACAATAAGGCAGAAACGGGTCAGGAACTGCCATTAATGTTCACATCAAACACCAAAATCTTGGTGATTTTGACTGTGGTATGATTGTTGGTGCCAAACGGGTTGGTTTGAGCATTTCTGTAACTGCTGATCTCCTGGGATTTTCATGCACAATAATCTTTATAAAAAACAAAAAAAGAAAGCATCTAGTGAGTGGCCCTCCTGCAGATAGATGGCCAGACTGGTTAGAGCTGAGAGAAAGACTACAGCAACTCAGATATGCACTCAGTACAACTGTGGTGAACAGAAGAGCATCTCAGAATGAACAACACATCAAACGTTGAGGTGGGTGGGCTACAATAGCAGAAGACCACCTTGGGTTCCTCTTCTGTCAGACAAGAACAGAAAGCTAAGGCTGCCGTGGGCACAGGGGACCAAAGCTGGACAATTGAAGACTGGTATGGGTGTCTCTTATCTTACACCCAGTGATGTTTCGATAACAATACTGCAGGTATGTTTGCTTTAATAAAATTAGTATTGCATTACTTTATTTGTTATTTGAAAAAGTAAATGGACTAAGTGATGCAGGTACATGAAATGTGTGACATCCGACACTGTACGGTCGGCTCTTCAACAAAAATGTGCCGATGTCTGAAACATTGTGACAGATTATTTCAACTAGGAGAAGAAATAATGCGATCACCTAAGCATCTGCCTCAGGAAGTTTATATTTATTGACGCTTCCACTGTTTTCTACCTGTGGCTGCTGGATTGGTGTGTGAAACGAGGACTGCCAGAGTTGAGCAGTTTTGAAAGATTTTACTGACAAGTAGACACGCAGAGGCTGACAGAGTGCAACAGACATGTACGGACTGCAAATCCTTAACTGTAACGTGCTTAAGAGTTTAAATGGCCACATAATGTGTGTTCACCAGAATTTTTGGAGTCCAATATCTTGGTTTCTCTAAACGTTTACATGGCATTTTAGAAACTGTGTTCTTGTTCATAACCGGGCTATTGAAGCCTATGAAAACGCATTGACTGACTTCCTAGTGGAAATTTTTAAAGATTTAAAGGTTATTTAAAAATGTGACTTTTGGAATTAGTAACCACTCTATTATTTATGAACTAACTCTGGATACTATGATTGTGTTTATAAAAGTCAAGTACTTACAGCCTGAAGTATTAGTTTTGTCTGTGAATTGTTTATGTTTGAGTATAATCTTTACATTTGCTTTCTATGATTATCTTTGATTAATTAATTTTGAAAATAAATTCAATTTTCCTCTGGGGACTAATAAAGTAGTATCTATCTATCTATCTATCTATCTGTGATGGTCCAGGTTGACTCCACGTCCTTTGGCGGCTTGAACCCAGAACTGGCAATGGTCATAGACCAAGGATGAGACAAGGCAAGTGAGGACACACACAGTCAAGAGGTGGTGTAAGTGTGCAAGTGCTTTTATTTTAAAAGCAAACAAAAGGTTCCAAATATTGATGTGCAAATTAAGTGCAACGCAAGTCCACTGATAAATAAATAAGTAAGTCATCCATAAAATAGAGTGATGAGTGGAGGTTAAAATCCAATAAATCATCCTTTAATACAAGGTTAAAAATCACGGCATTAAACAATTATATAAAAACGTGCAAGCAAACTGACATCTTCTTTACTTACCCCAGATGGGATCCTGCAGCCAGGCATGGGACCCTCCTGCTATTACAGAGTCTCACTCCTCCACCTCCATTCCTTGACCTTATGAGGGAGTCTTCTTGAGTAGCGGGTCAATCCTACCACCACTATTAAAGTGCCTTTCACATCTATCTATCTATCTATCTATCTATCTATCTATCTATCTATCTATCTATCTATCTATCTATCTATCTATCTATCTATCTATCTATCGTCTCCTCCCTGGCCCCGTCCTTTCCTGTTTTTTGACTTTATTAGATTTCTTGGCCACGCCTATTAAGTAGTAGTCATGTGATGGCAAGGGGGGTTGGTGGAGATAAGAGAGGAGTGCTCTCCACGTAATGTGCTGCAGCATTTCATTTTGCAGCCAGACCTAAATACTCCTAATTACCTGAGCTGTGACACATTAAATCCTGAATGATCAGGCAAATTCTGAATAAATTATAAACAATGTTTTTATATTTCTTTTCTTGGTTGTTGGGGTTGAGGATGGGGTGGGGGGGGACAATGACTCATTGTTTAAGGTACAATTACTGTTAGGTAGAAACACTTTATGTCTTTCATGCTTTATTGAGAGGTAGTGCAAGCAATTTGAAAGAATTAAAAAAGAAAGAATATCCAGCAAAGGAAAGATGAGTCATATCTCTGTCACCATGCAAAGCTGAAGGTGGCTCACTTCTCCGGTCTTAGAAACACAAAAGGCATTGGGATAAAAGGCTGCCCTCAGGCAGAAACGAGATATATACTCTATTCTGACAGAAACAAACACAAGAAGAAAATAATTTGCCATTCATTATCAGCTTTTTGTATCCTTTACCTATCAAATGTTTCTTGTGTCAGCATAATCAAGGGGAAAGGCTGAGCAAAGATGAATATATTTACATAACTGGAATGCCATGTCAGTGCATTACCTCTGATTGTTACCATGTGATCATTTACATGGTCACTGTGGATCAGTCATGTTAGACATGCATTATTGATGATGGCTACTGTAAACTTTCTCTGTTTCTCAAGGGTAACTAATGAGCTGTGTAACTTGGGAAAGATTTAATAGAAGTGCAAAATTTTGTAAGACATGCCCTGGATTGAGTTTCTCCCAACACTTTTTCTCCTGCCCTAACTATGCATTTGCATATAGTTGTGCTTGAAAGTTTGTGAACCCTTTAGAATGTTCTATATTTCTGCATAAATATGACCTAAAACATCATCAGATTTTCACTCAAGTCCTAAAAGTAGATAAAGAGAAACCAGTTAAATAAATGAGACAAAAATATTATACTTGGTCATTTATTTATTAAGGAAAATGATCGAATATCATACTTTTGTCACTCACAAATATGTAATAATCGATCATTTTCCTGAATAAATAACCAAGTATAATATTTTTGTCTCATTTATTTAACTGGTTTCTCTTTATCTACTTTTAGGACTTGAGTGAAAATCTGATGATATTTTAGGTCATATTTATGCAGAAATCTAGAACATTCTAAAGGGTTCACAAACTTTCAAGCACAGCTGTACGTAGTTATGCAGTGAGCTAAACACTCCTTCAACAAACACCCAAGGCACTGGTGATGATCAGGCATTTAATGAAAATGGTGTGAAACTGTAAAATAACAAGCAATACCTATCAGAATCTGTTAACTTAATATACCTCCTTCTTTAAAATGCCTTCAAATTTAATACATTTTATATATTAGTATTATACATACTACTTTGATATTATTATGTCCTTATGAAATGCTATAAATATTACAAAACAGATTCTTTAGCGCAAAGACATCCTGCTGCTTCATATTCAAATGAATAAAAATAGGCCTGAACAATCATATGCATATATATTTATATGCACACTAAACATTTGGAACAAGTAAAACTTAAACAATGTATTTACCGTATATATTCACATATAACTCAAGTCTTGAGCCCGAAAACTCGATCATAAAATTAGACCCCGACTTATACACCCATTCAAAAATATGACACTCAATTTTAAATTTTTTTATTACATCTTCTTGCATCCTCCAATCTTACACCAGTTTCTCAGACGCATCAAATTTTGTTGCAGCAGCACAGTTACCAATTTCTTTCGTGACTTTTAATTTAAAAGCAGCTTAATATTTTCTTCTGATTGAGTGCTCCTTCGTAGATATGTGATGCTCTTACAATAAAGGTGCATAAGGGTGTGAGATTCAAAAAACACAAATCAGTGCAAACCTTACTTCAGAATAGTTTGGGTATTACCGTGTGGTCACATAGGCACAATACGTAGAACAAAGAGTACTCTCTCAGGTATGGAAGCATATTAGGGCCAAAAAGAAGAAAAAAAAAAAATACAGATACAGTGAAGAAAAAAAGTATATGTCGAGAATAAAGTCGAGGAGAGGAAGTCAATTTAAGAAGCATATACCAAGTAACGTGGGTCAGGGAACACTTAACACAAAGCATTTAATGTGCTACATTACTTATGACGGGGTTTGAGAAAATCTAGTAAATTAAACATTGATGTTAAAATGACATTTACAATGTTCTACTTTAATGACAAAAATAACTACGAGAATAATGTCAACATGTTGACTTTAGATTAAAGTGGAAATGTCGAGAATAAAGTCAACATGTCCACTTTACTCTCGAAATAAGCATGTCGACTTTATTCTCAACATGCACTTTTTTTTCTTCTCTGTGTCCGTATTTTTTTTTTTCTTCTCCGTGGTCCTAATACACTTCCGTACTCAGGTGGGCTTTAGCATATCATAATCTCTTGGGTCAATAGCATGAGTTTTCCACATTTGACTTATACAACCGACATTATAAAATACCAGAAATTATACGGTAACATCAAGTCCTGACTTATCCGCGGGAGAACTTAAATGTGAGTATATAAGGTACTAATAAAGAAACAAAATACCTACAGATTATGTCTTTACAAGGGCAAATAAACAGTTGATGGAAATGGATGTCTGCCACCTGCTTCTCCATTTGCTGCTTGCTTCAAGATGGAGTGTTAATAACAATAAAAAACAATACCTAATGTAGCCAGTAGAGGTCCCCTATGAACTCATTTTAACAGAAGACAGAATACTTTTATCATACATGCTCAGTGGCCATGTACCCACAACTCTGTCCCCTTCACCTCCAAACATCACCTTGTTCTTCTTAGCCTTTACCTTGATGCCGTTCTGTCATAACCTTAGAAAACCTGTCGTAACCCTGGATCTTCTAATAGCGACCTGCTTATAATTCCAAGAGCCAATCTTAAGCGAAGTGGTGAGGCGACCTTTTGCTGTTATGCACCGAAAGTCTGAAATACTACTTTACCAATAGAAATACACGAGGCTAATACTGTGGGAAATTTTAAGAAACTTTTTGATGCTTCAGTTATGCTCTACTCCTAGATATGCATAGAGTTATCATTCTCTTCAGTGAATCTGCAATCATTATTAATCTTTACTTTTCTCTGTTCTGTGTCATCACCGCTACCTGATCAAAGTTCTGTGCAGCCACCCGTGATGTCAGAATGAAAACAGATACTTCAACTTGTCACAAGACCCTCAGTTTTGAATCCACTAAGATGAAGACTATAAGGATCCAATAAAGAACTACTTAGGAATATTTAAGTTAGACTGAGTGCCCTTTGTTGGCTTGGTGGTCTTTTGGCCTTGAACCCCTGCAGCATTTTGTTTTAAAATGTTAGATTTAAATGCACAACAGGAGGTCTGAAACTTGAAATTAGCCCTAATGAGAAGGATCTGTGAATCGTAGTGGGCTTGTCACCGTCTACATCAGGGGTCTCCAAGTCCAGTCCTGGAGAGCTACCGTGGCTGCAAGTTTTCATTCTAACTCTTTTCTTAATTAGTGACCCACTTTTTCTGCTAATTAACTATTAGCAACAAAATCTGGTCACTAATGAAGAAAAGGGTTAGAATGAAAAACCTGTAGCCACAGTAGCTCTCCAGGACTGGAGTTGGAGACCCCTGGTCTGCATCAACACAGTGTACAGAAGCCATTAAGGAGGCTAACAGACCGTTAGGTTGTGTGTGGAGTGCAAGTCAAAGGAAGAGACTTCAACCCGGAGGACTGCATGCAGTTTTGGTCTCCATATTACAATAATAGAGAATGTCCAGAGAGAAGCATCAAGGCTGATTCTGAGATTGAACTATGACAAAAGATTAAAAGATCTGAACCTTTTCACTTATGCAAATGCAGCTGAAGAGGTGACATGATTGACATTTTTTAAATTATGAAAGACATTTGTACAGTGGATCCAGTGTGTTTCTTTCAAATTAGATCAACAAGAACATGGGGGCTCAGTTGTAAAGAACTATAGACACATGGACTAAAGTACCAAGTACTGTAGTGTGATAGAGAGTAGGACCTTGGGGACCTTCAAAGCACATCTTGATGTTATTTTGGAGAAATTAGGTAGATAGGATTGACAGACTTTCTTGGGCTGAATGACTTTTTCTAATAGAAATTTTTAGAAGGTTATGATGTAAAAAAGCATTATTAGTTAATTATGTTTCCTAATGCTGCCTATGGCAGTTCTATAACACAATATCACTGTACACTTTGAGCTCTTGGCCATTTCTATTACAACCAAAGACAAGCACACAATTGCTTTCAACTGTCCATGTGCAGGTGACCCTCTTCTTCACACTTAATGCTCCTGATGACACATATAAAGCGTTCACCATTCATAGTCCCACCACAACTCCAGTCTTGGATGGATACACAGAACAGAACTGCAGTCACAGAGAAAAAAGAAAGAACCAGTTTGCCTGCCTACTCTTTTCTTTGTTCAGTTTGTACTGGATTTTATGGCCATTTTTTCTTTGATTCTTAACCTTTATTGAGTTACAGACCCCTTTAAGAATCTGATGAACGTTAAGGACCCCCAACCCCAGAAATATTCACATAAACACAACTTTGCCTGCAATGAATATAATGTACTTTGTTCATCAAGATTTGATTGTCTCATACATATATGGCATACACAAAGTATTATTAAACTTTAAAGTAAACAATCTAAACAAAAAACACTCTTTTTATGCAAAAAGTAATGGTCAGTCATTATAATTATGAAATACAATCCTCTTGTGCAAGTTGAAACAGATCTTCTACTACTACTATGTTTTCTACTACATCTACTCTCTCATTATCGACTTTATTTCAATGAGAAGGTTGTTCTTGTTTGCCTTGAATAAGAATACGAAACTCTGGGGTGGTCTTCGACAAGGTGATATGCATATCATCTTTGACATCTAATCTATTTCGACTTTTCATTTTGATAGAAACGAGTGCTGAAAACCATGATTCATGAAGGTATGTATTAGCAAAGGGAATCAGAGCACCATAGCTCGCTTTCCCACAAGAGTGTAGGCTTGTGTCAATGTACACCAGAGTTCTCCAAGACTCTTTGAGGTGAATTCATTTCGTAACATTTTGTTTGTCCTAAGGTCAATAAGGTCATCTTTGGCAAGGCCTTCATCACTGATACAGTCCATGTCAGCTAGGAAATGATTACGAATCAATGTTTCAACTTTAAGGTCACCTGAGCTAAAGTAAGAGTTCTGCAGGGTATCCAAATGTCTGCAGGATTCTGCCTGCAGCAAAGCTGACAGGGCATTGTTGCTTTCACTTCCATCCTGCTGAAACATTTCTTCTAACAATGGACAGTTTGCGTAGTTGTCTGCCTTAATCCTCATTTTCTGCAGCAGCAGCTTGGCTGGAAAAGCTTTCATTCTTTCAGCAGCATCCATAATGGTGAGTTCATGACCTTGAATCGAACGATTTGCCTCATTCATATGGCCAAAGATATCCACCAAGTAGGCTAACCCTCACAGACCCCCTGAAACCCATCCATGGTGCCACATATGGACCTCAGATTAAGAACCCCTGCCTGAGGGGAAATACATGTTGATTGGAGACCACATTGTGGCCACCGTGACCTAGTCTCCTGTATTGCAACCATAGGATGAAGTGAGTGGTTATCAAATCCTTAAATAAGGTACAGGTAAATAGTGAATGGTTAGCTTTCATATCAGGCATTCTGTGTTTTCTTTTAGAGAGCACGACTCAGTGATAAAGTAAAAGTGACAAATCACTGTGCAGCTTCCAACAATGTATCAAATGACTAATCTCTTATTCAGCTTCAGTAGCTGCTTCTGAATTGTGCCAGCAATAATAAATATGACTTGTTATGTTTCCAGAAGAAGATGAACACCAGTACGTGTGGTAAATGGGTTAGGGATATAGCAAAAGCAGGCCATTTACAGACAGTTTTAGCCCTCACCTCCTGACTCATGCCTGCTGAGTACTGCCAGAAATTGGGAAATGTGTGTCGACTTAAATCAGAGGCTCACCTTCCCATCTGAGTTACGGGTTGGATAATGGATGGATGGATGGATATACATCCATGAACCACAAAAGATCTGATCCAACTGACTGCTAAAAATGCACAATAATGTAGGAAACAAACAAACCAACAAACAAACAATTAGGTGCCAGTGGTTTTTCATGGCAGTGTACTGCATGTTAATCATGGCTCATAAACAGATCTGGAGTGTTTCAATTACGATGCTTTGTTTCAGAAATAATAGGCAGAAGGTTCATTTGTTCCATTATTTCTGACTCCTTTTCTACTAGTTTGAAACATTCATTTAGAACCTAAAATAATCCCCATGTGACAAAATGACCTTTATGTTATATGAGAGAAGTTATAGAAGGATGATTCATTCCGAATGGTTTTAGAGATCAAAACTCCACCAGCCAATAAAGCTTACTCCCTGGTGGTATTGTGCAGGAAAATTAAGAATGAAAAATGCCCGCCGAACAGATAATTACATTGTAGAAATCTAATAGAAGATCCAGACAGCTAGAGATGCCAGGAGATTTCAGTTCACTCATGGAGAACAGCAAGTTACTATTGCCCTGAAGTAATAAACAGTGCTGAACAGCGGGACTGGGGTTTTGTTCTGTATTCTTACAGAATTAAGTCTTTGTGTCATCACAATATTAGGATATGTCGGATTAAATTTCCATGTATTAGAATGAAGGATATAATGATTAAATGGTAACAAGAAAGACAGAATAACCATAGAGATTAAAATTAAAGCTCACTTCCTAACAACAAAGTTGTAGTGTAAATAAATACTAAATCAATGGTGATTGAGCGCACAAAGCACAAGTCCACCCTGTCACTGTAAGTAACCAGTTGTTATTGTTGTTATGTCTAAGTCATGTTTAAAATCATTTTTATGTTCTTTGTTCATTTTTGACCCTTTAAATACTATTACCGTATTTACTCGCGTATAGGTTATCCTGCGGATAAGTTGGGGCTTCATTTTATTGTATAATTTACTGTATTTTGTAATGTCGGTCATTTAAGTCAAATACGGAAAACTCACGCTATCGATCCAAGAGATTTTGATATGCTAATGCCCACCTGATAGAGTAACCACAGAGCACACTGCCTTTTTTTCCTATGTATTATGCCTAAGTGACCACACGATAATACCCAAACAATTCTGAAGCAACGTTTGCACTGATTTATATGGTTTTTTTTATATCTAACACCCTCATACATCTTTATCGTAAGAGCATCCCTTATCTACGATGGAGCATTAGATCAGAAGAAAATATGAAGCTGGTTTTAACTAAAAAGTCGTTGAAGTGGCGAAAGAAATTGGTAACCGCGCTGCTGCACACAAAATTCTCTATGTCTGAGAAACCGATGCAAGATTGGAGGGACAAGAAGATGAAAATTAAGTGTCGTATTTTTCAATGGGTGTATAAGTTGGGGTCTGATTTTATGATCACTTTTTCGGGTTTCAAGACGCGACTTATATGTGAGTATATATGGTAATAATGAAAATACTGTTATGTAGTTTTACTATTTGTCTTGTCATGTATTTTATTTAATTTTTTTGTTGATTTACTTTCTACATGTGAGAGTATGTTCTGATACGCTCCTTCTGTTTTGTGAATGTGTCTTTGAGAGGCGGGGCCACTCATTGCTTTAAACACAGGCTGGACTAGCAAGTCTCTGCGGTTTACTACAATGTGCACTCTTGAAGTTTTGGGGGCTTTGGGAGTATTTTGCTCTTTGTGATTTCTTATTATTGTGGGTTGTTACTTTTTTGGTTCTGGACAATTGGCAACTCTTTTGAATTGGGTTTTTTACGATATTCTTTGCTTTGGATTGATTTTTTTTTCTTTTTGATTTGATAGACTTTATTAATCCCCAAGGGGAAATTACATTTTCGCATTACCTTTTGAGGTCAGAGTACATTTTACAGCACCCCTGCAATAATTTTTAGGTTAAGGACATTGCTGAAGAGTCCAATGGAGTAGGATTTCTTCTAACTGTAACGAGTGAATAACGGGTGAGGTGAGGTGAGAGGTCTACATTTTATGTTGAACCTGGGAGTGCTTCTGGTGGCACAACATTACAGAGTGAAGTAAGTAGATAATGCCTCCTGGAGAGGTGTAGGAAGGAGAAGGAGAAAGAGCAAGAATTGCTTAATTTTTTGGTGTGCTGTAAGAACAAACTTGTGAAGATACACTTTGTAAATAAAATCACTTAATCTGAATGTGGGACTGTCTTGATGCCATTGCGTCTGCGGTTCAGTGGTACCCCTTTGTGATCACAACTGTCATAACTTCCTCTCCACAGGCTAGAATGGAGCCAAATGGTTGGGTGTCATTTTACTGATGCTCCTGTAGGTGAAGCCAAAGCAGATTTCAGTGAGATCTCACCACCATAGACTGAACAGACAGTCTTATTGGATTGGTGATCGGAAGTGCTGACTGTTCTTGTGTTCCATGGAGTGTTCTCTCCAAAAATTCTCTGAATTAAGTGCTGAATGTTATATTTTGCCTGTTAAACTGAGTGCACATACTTGTGGTCCAGCTCGGTGATCAAAACAGCAGTACAGTAATCCCTCGCTATATCGCACTTTGACTTTCGCGGTTTCGCTCTATCGCGGATTTTATATGAAAGCATAACTAAATATATAACGCAGATTTTTCGCTGCTTCAGGGTTCTGCGGACAATGTGTCTTTTACTTCCTGTACATGCTTCCTCAGTTGGTTTGCCCAGTTGATTTCATACAAGGGACGCTATTGGCGGATGACTGAGAAGCTAACCAATCAGAGCACGCAGTTAAGTTCCTGCCTGCTGAATGCAGTGTTAACCAGGAAGTCTCGTCTCACTCATTCAGCATCAACGTGTTTCGCAGTGTAAAGAGTTGTGCTCTTTTGTGTTTATCTTTGTGCATAGTCAAGCCCTTCATTATGGCTCCAAAACGATCTGCTACTGCTTCAGGGGCCGTGCCCAAGTGCAAACAGAAGATGTTAATGATTGCCGAAAAGGTAAACGTTTTGGATTTGTTGAAGGCTACGATTCTTTTTATTTAAAAAGTAGGAAAGGAATATAAGATCTACGGCCGCAGTGTCCTTTTAACCAGGGTGCAAAACAAGTTGTAAGTGGATGTAATAAGGCAGTAGTCCGGATGGAATCTGCTTTAGGGATTTGCATTGAAGACTGCCAGAAGAAGAACAATGGCAGTGCTACACAATCGCCTGAAGTGGCTCCTTTAAGGGCTGTAACGCTCTCCTTTGTTGTGCAGTAAAATAAAACTCATTGTTATCGGACAAGTCATCGTGTCATTGTTGGTGAGTAACCATAATTAATTTTATACTTACAGTGCTTAGTACATGTACGTGCGTTTAGTGTCACTGTACACACATTTACTGTATACTATTTTTCTTGTATTGTACGTATTTATTGCTGGTGGCATGTCTATCGTAATGGCTGTAACATATGTGCTATCGGAGACACTCAATATATTTAAAATAATATTTAGGTTTTACTGTATATAAACAGTGTGTTTATATACATAATTTCAATGAATCTTACCTAATATCTAAGAGAATACAAAGGGATTATGCTGTATAACTCTGCGGGGAATATTTATAAACAGTGTGGGAGAGTTTATAAGGGCTTAAAATATCTAAAAATAACCATAGAAACATATGGTTTCTACTTCGCGGATTTTCACCTATCGCAGGGGGGTCTGGAACGCAACCCCCGCGATCGAGGAGGGATTACTGTAGTATCTCTGCCCACCCCAAGAGAATGCAATAAATCTTGAAACAGATCTGAGAACTTTTAATTGACCTTGTGGACCACCTAGGGGCACACCAACAACCCAAACACAAGTTCCATAAAACAGAAGGTTTTTATTCTGTGGGAAACGTTTTCCAGTCGTTTCCCACTAGCACCAATCATAGTACAACCCAGGAATACAGCACACAGCACTTCTTCTCTCTCTTTCTTTCCTTCGCCTCCACTCCTCTACAGGGCAGCTTCATCCCTCTTCCTTCCGACTCTAGCTGGTCTCTGTGAGGAAACTGGCTCCTTTTTAACTCTTTCAAGGCAGATGTCGACTTTTGTCAAAATTCAGGGGTAGAGGAGGGTAATCAGATGTAAACTGTGCTAGAAGGAAAGTTAGCTTCAGTGATTTGACCTCGATTCCCTGTGCGTGTATGAGTAGCGAAGAGCAAAGCACCTCTAAAATGGCATTGACATCTTGCGAGAGACCAAAGCGAATGGACAAAGCAAAATTCTCCGTGGATGATAATTTGTATACTAATGTTGAATTGGACTTCTCAGACTCTTATTTTGATGCAAGTGATCTGGAGTTGGAGATTGAAAACAAAAGTGAGGTACCAGCATCAGCTGACCATGGCACTGAACACGTTCGTGTAGATGATGTGCCTACAGCAACGTTCGCCTGGAAGAACCGCTACTTACGATGACATGAGGTACAAACCAGATTGCATCGCACCACAAGTGCCACCACTGGCCCCACGCATCCGCTGCTGTCAGAAATCGTGAACAGGCATCGACAGCAACCACAGCATGAGCAGCAAGAGACATTTTATATTGATTTACTGTATGTATAAAACAATTGCCTTGTGTGCTTTTCAGAAAATTGAGCTCTCAAAGAGTTAAGCCACACCCAGGTGGCTCGTTATGGTGGTCTGGACTTGCTCTCAGGTGTGGTTGAAGCCCATAGCATGTCTCTGCAGCTCCCACAACTCCCCTGGTGGCATCCACAGAACCCAACAGGGCTGTGCCGACAACTAGTAATTCCCATACAGTCCTGTGGGAATCCGAGGCACCGTTGCAATCCAGGGGGGCTGCCAAGTAACAGGTCGGGGAAGATAGCACCCTTCAATGACCATCTCCCCCTGCCCTTCCTTTAAGGAGAGTCCCAGCTGTCCCTCACAACCTCTATGGTGTGCTACACAAAGGACAGCACCTCAGCACCACTTTCAGAAACTCTTAAAAGTAGAAACAAGGAGAAGACAGGCCTTTCTCTCATTGCGAATGAGCAGAATGATTCTGCCCTATCCGTTAAAGTGACTTTCATCCACTTGTTTTTCCCCATCAGGGTCACAATAAGACAAAGCCCTACTCTTAAAGAAATTAACTTAATGAAACAAAATCTTGGTATCTGAAAAAAAAATAACAGAAAAAGAACCTTTAAAGTAGAGAAAGGGGTTTTAACTGAATGTTGAATGAGTCAATGAACTGACCCTCACAAGTGTGTCACAGCCGTCAAGTGTGTACAGTCTGCTAAAGAATACCCATTTTGCTGTTTTCAGCTCTGTTCCTCTGGAGTGAAATAAATAATCAAATAACAGCACATTCCAAGAACAAATAAAAAAAAAGTGCCTCTAAATGCGAGCTGACTCAGTAGCTTTGTTGCTTTGTTTATGTCGCAAGAAAAGTGTACTATTGTATAAGACAAATATTCTTCTCGGGGGAAAATTTGCTTTGATTTGAGCAATTTATAGGCTTATTTTGTGCCTTTCTCTTTTCAGATTCAGTAGTTGAGTTTTGGAAGCTGCAACCCTTTTATCTCAAATGATTTATCACACAAAATTACTATGATTAAAATAAAAAAATGAAAAGCACTTAAATAAGCTTCTCTCAAACAGAGGTGTCCTACAACATTTTCATATATTCTTCCCTTTTGCCTTTCATATTAAGTATGACATGTATGTACATTCTGATGGTCTTCAGCAGGTCAAACTCTTAAACGTTTTAATCTCTGGACCCTGTGCACTGGTATTGTGAGGGCTGTGCAGGGTGGAGACAGAACCTTTGCATTTTTCCCAGTTGATTCTGGGGTTTGTCAGGGGTGTGTTCTGCTCCTACTCTCTTCAATGCTTGTATGGACTGGGTGTTGGGCAGGGTTGTGGGGTCCAGCGGCTGTAGGGCATCCGTTGGTGAAGAAAGATTCAGGTCCCTATGAATCATCCTGTGGTAGTCCGCAATCATACCGGCATCCCATCATCACTGATACCTGTTTGGACTTAGAGCCTATCACACACGTGTGCATGGGAGTCAGTCTACGGGCTTAACTAAGGGTAAAATGCCAGACGGGGGTTGATGAAGTGCACTAATGTCTCCTCTCCCTCCTCTGCAGAACCACAGAATAGAAGACTGACTACAGCCTAACTCATTTCCACTTCCTTCTCTAGACCTCACCCTCGCCCTGTCCTCACTTCCCCCAGTGCCATGCTGGACCCTCCCCTTCCTTTCCATCCTTACCAGTCAGTTCCATTCAGGACTCAGTCTTTTGAGACCACTCTATGGAGCAAACTTGAGACAATACGGGGTGGATTCCCAAACCTTGTGCTGAATGCTGCTAAGTGGTCAAACTGACCAAGTGCACCTCCATGTTTTCAATACAATATACTCTCATGTTTACAATACAGCACTAAGTTAGAATAGGATGAGGGACAAGTGCAATATGATGTATGTATGAGTGGAAAACATTGTTCTACTGTTATGGACTATTTTGGTACTTATTTTATTCCCTTTTTATTTTAGTTTTAACTTGAGTAATTGTGTTTTTTATTTTATTTTTTTTTTTTTGCACTGGAAAATTGCACCTAAAATTTCGTTGTACAATGTCTCATTGCTACAATGACAATAAAGATTTTGATTTGGTTTGATTTGATTGAATAGTAGATTTAAACTCTAAAATACATTCTTAAGAAGTGTCAATTCTTTCAAGCTGCTGTATAAAAAATATTGAAAGAAAATGTATGAACGTCATTTATAGTAACGTAAGCTATTCTTAGTAGAAATTTTCCAAATGACAGATTGTGTGCCATCTCATAAAATAACCAAGACATACAAAATATACTTATCTCTGCTGGCAATTAATTAGGATAGCTGCTATTATAGGCGTCGTAAAATCTAATTTCCTACTTATTACCGCCTTCCTGAAGTCATTCAAAAACCTTTAAACACTTTTTAATTGCAATTATATTTACTAAAGTATTTGTGTGAATAAATGTGAGGCAGCTCAGCAATTTCATAGAATCACAATGGCTTTTCTTCCTGGCTCTGACTCAACAACACCCTGCTAAAGCATTTCTGAGCCAATTTACTGTGAGGAGCTCATTAGCAGTGGGCTGCATATGCTGAATGAGGGATGGTGGTAAATATTAGAAACTGAAAATTAACAAACAGACTTAGAGTACTGTTTGCGCTGTTATTGTACTGCATTAACTGCTGAAAATATGACTAGAATTTAAATTTTAAATTATGCATTCATATTCTGTACATGCTTAGTTTAATACAAGGCTGTCTGCGATGATCCAGTCCTTGTCACATTGCACATAAGGCTGATACAAATGTCAGGGCTCACTCATTCACACATTCACACATCCACACTCACTCATTTACTCATACCGGGCCAAATTAGAGTTGCCAGGTCAGGCTGTGTTCAAAAGCCATTAAAAGGCTAACAGAACATTAGGTTTTATATCACAATGTGAGGAGTTCAAGTCAAAGGAGGTTATGTTTAAGATTTATAACCCACTAGTGAGGTCTAAGCTTGAGTACTGCATGTAGTTTTGGTCATATGTCTACTGAACAGGCAATGATATAAAACATGGCAGTGATATAAAAAATCAAAAAAGAGCAACCAGGTTGATTCCAGGACTGCAAGGTATGACTTATGAGGGAAGATTAAAGAAGTCTCACCCTGAGAGCTGCATGCAGTTTTGGGCTCCATATTACAAAAAAAAAAAACATAGCAATGCTGATTCTGAGACTGAGAGGTTTGAGCTATGAGAATAGATTAAAGGATCTGAACCTTTCCAGTTTTAGCAAATGGAGATTAACAGGTGACATGAATGAAGTGTTTAAATATCATGAAAGGAATTAGAACAGAGATTTGTGACTATAAAATGAGTTTAACAAGAAGATGTGGCCACTGGAAATGTGTTTAGGTCATATTCTGCACAAACATTAGCATGTTCTTCGCTAGTTAGCTAGATGGATTGGCAGATAATCTTAAATCCACTGAGTCATTACAGAGGGACTGGGATTTGTGGCAGATGAAATTTATTCTCAGTAAATTTAAAGTACAGTGGTGTGAAAAACTATTTGCCCCCTTCCTGATTTCTTATTCTTTTGTATGTTTGTCACACAAAATGTTTCTGATCATCAAACACATTTAACCATTAGTCAAATATAACACAAGTAAACACAAAATGCAGTTTTTAAATCATGGTTTTTATTATATAGGGAGAAAAAAAATCCAAACCAACATGGCCCTGTGTGAAAAAGTAATTGCCCCCTGAACCTAATAACTGGTTGGGCCACCCTTAGCAGCAATAACTGCAATCAAGCGTTTGCGATAACTTGCAATGAGTCTTTTACAGCGCTCTGGAGGAATTTTGGCCCACTCATCTTTGCAGAATTGTTGTAATTCAGTTTTATTTGAGGGTTTCTAGCATGAACCGCCTTTTTAAGGTCATGCCATAGCATCTCAATTGGATTCAGGTCAGGACTTTGACTAGGCCACTCCAAAGTCTTCATTTTGTTTTTCTTCAGCCATTCAGAGGTGGATTTGCTGGTGTGTTTTGGGTCATTGTCCTGTTGCAGCACCCAAGATCACTTCAGCTTGAGTTGACAAACAGATGGCAGGACATTCTCCTTCAGGATTTTTTGGTAGACAGTAGAATTTATGGTTCCATCTATCACAGCAAGCCTTCCAGGTCCTGAAGCAGTAAAACAACCCCAGACCATCACACTACCACCACCATATTTTACTGTTGGTATGATGTTCTTTTTCTGAAATGCTGTGTTCCTTTTACGCCAGATGTAATGGGACATTTGCCTTCCAAAAAGTTCAACTTTTGTCTCATCAGTCCACAAGGTATTTTCCCAAAAGTCTTGGCAATCATTGAGATGTTTCTTAGCAAAATTGAGACAAGCCCTAATGTCCTTTTTGCTTAACAGTGGTTTGAGTCTTGGAAATCTGCCATGCAGGCCGTTTTTGCCCAGTCTCTTTCTTATGGTGGAGTCGTGAACACTGACCTTAATTGAGGCAAGTGAGGCTTACAGTTCTTTAGACGTTGTCCTGGGGTCTTTTGTGACCTCTCAGATGAGTCGTCTCTGTGCTCTTGGGGTAATTTGGTCGGCCGGCCACTCCTGGGAAGGTTCACCACTGTTCCATGTTTTTGCCATTTGTGGATAATGGCTCTCACTGTGGTTCGCTGGAGTCCCAAAGCTTTAGAAATGGCTTTATAACCTTTACCAGACTGATAGATCTCAATTACTTCTGTTCTCATTTGTTCCTGAATTTCTTTGGATCTTGGCATGATGTCTAGCTTTTGAGGTGCTTTTGGTCTACTTCTCTGTGTCAGGCAGCTCCTATTTAAGTGATTTCTTGATTGAAGCAGATGTGGCAGTAATCAGGCCTGGGGGTGGCTACGGAAATTGAACTCAGGTGTGATACACCACAGTTAGGTTATTTTTAACAAGGGGCAATTACTTTTTCACACAGGGCCATGTAGGTTTGGATTTTTTTTCTCCCTAAATAATAAAAAAAACATCATTTAAAAACTGCATTTTGTGTTTACTTGTGTTATATTTGACTAATAGTTAAATGTGTTTGATGATCAGAAACATTTTGTGTGACAAACATGCAAAAGAATAAGAAATCAGGAAGAGGGGCAAATAGTTTTTCACACCACTGTATTACAAGTAGGAAGTAAAAATGTAAGTTTTGAAAACAAAAAAACGGGATTTCTGAAAATTAAGAGTACACCATAACAGAGTGGACTCCACGCTATCAACTTCCAGACGGTGTTCAGAAGCCATTAAGATGGCTAACATAATGTCAGGTTATATAGCATCCAGATGTGTGGAGTCCAAGTCCAAGGAGGGTATGGTCAAGCTTTATAACACACTGGTGAGGACTCATCTGGAGTACTGTGTGCAGTTTTGGTCTCCAGGCTACAAAAAGGACATAGCAGCCATGGAAACCGTACTAATTCCCTTCATAATTTTAAACACTTCAATCATGTCACCTCTTGTGACAGTAAGAAAACAGTGAAGGAAAGAGTTGGATAAGAACTGAGGTAGCCAGAGAAAACCCTCATAGATAGAGTTTGTAGTATGTAAGGCAGCAAGACTAACCATTATGCCACATTGTCTGAGGTCAGTCAATTACTCATTCATTTTATGAACCCATGTGTTGCAGTATAGATACACAGGGAGCTGTCGCATATTCTTGGTAGGATCATAAGTGAAGCAGAAACCAGGCCTGTGAAACTGGGATCGAAAAACAGTACCAACACACAAAGGAGAGTATTGAAATGCAAGAACCTTAAATTATAAAGGTTAGATGAAGATCTTTTCCTTTATTTGTACATTCAACATTTGAAATGATTTAATACAGTAATACAGAGTCAGAGTGAGCTACAGACATCTCCTGGTATGACTATGAAAAGCTGGAATCTCCCCTGCTGTACTGACTACACTGGGCAGCAGCTGTTTGGAAATAGAAATGCAATCAGGAGACGGGTTGTGGTAAATAAACTAGCAAAGATCAAAACAGGAGAGCAAGAATCAAGAAAAAAAAGAGACCAGAAAGTGAAACAAAAACCATATTCAAGATTCAAAATGACAAGGTCACAGCCAGGAATAAACACATAAACACATAAACTGGGCCAAGCCAAAAATCAAAGATTGTAGTCAAAGAGACATAAAGTCAAATTTTCTCTAAAACAAACTATGCTATCCATAAACTCGGACAAACCGAGAAGTGCACAATGCTGACTTTTTATACCAGGCGGGGTTCTTCATCTACTTTCTTTTGAGGGCCAGATTGCTAAATGTTAAATGTTGGGAGGGCTGAGCATAATTCTTAGCATTCACATGTGAACGAGATGAACAACACTAAATAGAATACTGTGCATCACTGGGTGTTTATTCACATTAATATTGAAATTTAAATTCTTGTGAATCACACAGACACAAAAAATCTAATTTACTGTACCTTGTAACAGCATTTAACTTAATAAAAATGGTCTGGACTATTAGTCCCTTGACACTATATACTTTTTGTTACATTTGTTATAAATACATTTTAAATATTTGTTACATTTGTTATAAATACATTTTAAATATTTGTTGCATTCACTTTAACTTTTTTTTAAAATAACAAATTGTTCCCACGTTAGTTTGCCCACCATAACCCACCATCTATGGGGAGGAGCGAAAACTTTAGATTCGCCAAAAATTTCAATCTTTGGTTTTTAACAGATCTCAACGTTTTAGGTCCCCTGATACCAAAAACATATCTTTATGTTGGGTGTGTGTGTGTGCCACAGTTTCTTGTGGACAGTCCTAGAGAGCTACTGTGGCTGCGAGTTTTCATTCTAACTCTTTTCTTAATTAGTGACCAGCTTTTTCTGCTAATTAACTATTTCCCATTATTTTATTTGACTTTTCTTGAGACTCTGACAGCTGAATTGATTCTTTTTTCCTTAAACGGCACCTAAACATAAATTTGATGTGAAGTGAGCCAACAGATGCCCAACTAAGTTGGGGCCTCAAACTTAACCAACTTCACTTCATTCAGTTTCTTAATTTGAAGACAATTCTCGTTGCTAATTAAACCCGTTATTTAATTCCATGGTGCTCATTCTGCCATGGCAGACATTTCCAAAACTGTTGATTTTCTTTTTTAAGAGCTCAATCAAAATGTTTTGTGGACCTGAGCAGATCAACATTACTGAAACCTCCACATTTCTTTATTTTCAGTTATTGTGTGATGGACGTAGGTTGTTGTTTATGTGTTGGTACATTTTGTGTCTTGATATTGTTTGTTTGCTAATTAAGTAAATAAGAAATTAAGAAAAGGGTTAGAATGAAAACCTGCAGCCACAGTAGCTCTCCAGGGGCCTCATGCATAACGGCGTGCATAGAATTCACACTAAAACATAGCATAAGGACAAAAGTGGAAATGTGCTTACGCACAAAAAAATCTAGATGCATAAATCTGTGCGAATGCCAACTTCCACATTCTTCCACTACATAAATCCTGGTCAGAATGAAAAGTAACACACCTGCACGCGCCTGCTGTCCCACCCTGTCTCCTCCTAGAATTACACATCCTTGAATATGCAAATCAATATAAATAGCCCTAAAGCTCAGCCTTTTGTGAAAAGGCAATGGCAAAAGCAAGAGGGAAATAGAAGAATTTCAGCGAATGCCAAGTGGAGGCAAGGAAAAACATACTATTTGTTGGTTTAAACAGCGGAATAAACAACAAAAGGAAGTTGTTCGAGTGACATAGCGTGTCGTAGAAACTTGAAAGCTCAAGTTCACAAAGTCGCACAGTCCCCGAAATAAAAAAGAAGTTGTCAGATATCAAAGTCACCATGAAAAGGCGAGTCGTAGCCCACAGTCTGAGTGTCATATGAAAGCTTATTAGGGTACAGAGAAAAAAAAAAACAGTGGGAAAAAAGCATGAAATGTCAACTTTAATCTCTAAATTCCCACTTTAATCACATAGTTTATTTTGTCATTAAAGTAGAACATCATAAACTTCATCTTAAAATCATTTCATTTACTAGTTTCTCAAATCCCATTGTAAGTAAAGTAGCACGTTAAATGCTTTGTTTTGTATTTGATCTTCTATGTGCTCTTTTTGTTTGAATCACTACGTACTTCTTAAACAGGCTTTCTCTTCCTCCGACAGGACACAGAATCCATTACATTTGTGATATTACATCTCTCTGAATAATTAAAATACTGAGATGTATACTTGATTAGATTTTCATGATGATAGGAGTTAAAGCATGTACTAAACATGGAAACACAGTGGCGCAGTGATTGTTCATGCCTCACACAAGATGGTTGCTGCACTGTGAGCAACCTTCGATGAAATAATTTATTGCAGCAGTACTGTATCTTTCAAACGTACTAACCTCCAATTCCTGTCCTTCCTTTTCTTTCTCCAAATACCCAATCACCACACAATCATCTCTGTAATAGACGTTAAGCCATCTGGAAGCTGAGAACATTAATTATTCAAAACTTTTAAGGAACATTGAAATATCTTCGTAGTACACGTTTAATTATTCTATCCTTCCATTGTTGCGTCAGCCCCAGCAAGAATACAGCACGAGGCAGGAACAATCCGTGAACGGATCACCAGCTCACATGTCCCCGCATAAGTCCTCACATGTTTGATTATTAACAATATAGATTATTTAAATGAAGTTAAAGTTTTATCTGTATAATATAATAAACATATTTTGCTGCATTTCATCTTAAAAATGAT
This sequence comes from Polypterus senegalus, assembly GCF_016835505.1. Classification (NCBI taxonomy): domain Eukaryota; kingdom Metazoa; phylum Chordata; class Cladistia; order Polypteriformes; family Polypteridae; genus Polypterus; species Polypterus senegalus. The sequence goes on from NC_053157.1 coordinate 27,684,587, forward strand.
ATCGTCATCATATGTAAATACGTGCTTTATAAAGTGGCTCGGGTTGTGCAATATTATAACTGTATCGCAAGTATATAAGTACAAACAGTTCTACAAGGAGCACTTGATGGACTGATTGATTGCGTTTATAGTTCTTGGGATGAAACTGTTTCTGAACCGCAAGGTCCGTACAGGAAAGGATCTGAAGCGTTTGCCACATGACAGCAGTTCAAATAGGCAGAATGGCTGAGGCAGCATGTGCTTGATGCTGTATACCGATATTTCTCACTCAGATACAGTGATATAAATACTCCGAGTGGTGCAGTGAGAGTAATATGGAAAAAGATAATCTGCTGTGGCAACCCCTAACGGGAGCAGCTGAAAGAAGAAGAAGGTGCAGTGAGAGTCACAACGCTAAAGCAGCTATGGTATTTGGAATACTTTGGCTATTCTGTAGACGATTATATTTGTAACCTGGGATAGGTTTAAAAAAGAAAAAAAAAAAGAGAATATGAGAATGCGAGTTTGTGCTAATAAAGTTTATTGACTGAAATGGGGTACAAGTTACTGGGGTTGTGTAAGGTTAAGCTTATTATGTAAGTGTCCTCTAATTGGCCTATCGACAGTCCACATAAGATAATTGTGAGATGGGATTGAAGGAAAGTACTGAGAGCATGGAGGGAAAAAAAAGGACAGTTGGATGCAGAACACCAAACCGAGATGGGAAAAGAAAGATGAAATAATTTTAGCAAACCGCTAAAACATAAAAGGAGGAGATGGAAGAAGTGAGATTTAGCAACACACTAAACTGATTAGACAGAAAGAAGCGATAGAAGAACGCTAAAGAGAATGTGAAATATACAAAGTATTGAAATGCCACAACCAGTGAGAAAGAACAGTGCTGACACTCAAAGCGAAACAACGAAGCGATAGTTCAGAGGGGAGAAAGCAAGTGGGGAACACTGTAAAAGTGCACCATCAAACAGAGGGTGTCTAGCCAATGAAAAGGACAAGTAAGTGTGCCACTGCATGATGTGAAGAGAGTTCAGAGAGGTGAGGGCCTGACACGTGGTGGATGGAGTGATTTGGTGACCTGACAAAGAGAAAGACGGCAGTACACGTGTTCAGCACTGGCAAACTGTGAGTGAGGAGGTTGTTCAAGACCGAGTGAGATGAGAGGCCCAAAGGAGGTACCCGAGGAGAAAAGAGAGTACATTCAACCAAGGTCTGTGTGTTTTTTATTTTGTTTGTTTTATGTGGCTTGAGTTAAATCCTCAACTGAAGGGGTTTTGTTTGTTTGGCCACCACGCACCTGAGCTACGGTTTGGGGCCCCCAACGTAGTGAGTAAACTTCACTGATTGTGGTAATTAATAAGGGTGAGCTCACCAGTAGTATCGGACAGGTGATATATATAGCTGTAAATAATTTAGTGTTTGTGTTTTATTATGTGTTGTATATATTTGATGCCAAGTTTGAAAACCTGTTATTCATTTTGCATTTAAGTAAAGAGAAAGTATTTTTTACTTAAATTTGGTGATTTGGTTATGTGTTCAAAAGCTGAGGGTGACATATATAGTACATGCCAATAATGGAGGTGGCAACACCATAATAAAGAACTCAGGGTCTTGCACGCTGATTAAAGGAATGGGGGTACAAGGAGGTTACATATTGTTACAGGTTAATTACAATCAGATGCCTTAAACTAATAAACAATATGCAGTTAATTTCAGTGTATATGATAAAGCCACGTCAGGGATGTGGATCTAAAAAAGAAAGGGAAACCACACTGGAACAAAAGCACTGCTTTGACTCTGGGTGCCTCCAGTTTGCAAAACTGAGCGGAGAACTTGCAAACGCCAGGTTGTAGTTAGTGTGAAAATGTGCGTGGCTTTACGTCAAGTTGAGATTTGAGAGTGGAAATGGGAGTACGCAACATTTCTGTGCATATGCATCGTTTATACATGAGGCCCCAGGACTGGAGCTGGAGACCTCTGGTCTAGAGCTAAAATGGCTGGACAGAAAAATACCAAACTCGAAACTTAAGCCTGTTATGATATGACGATGTGCTGATTCGTTTTTGAGCCAAAGCGTGCAAGAGAAAAAGGCACTCTAGAAGAACCCTCTAATACCGTAACTGTGCCATTAATTATGAATTCTTCTCGTCAATTGCTGTTTTCATGACATATTTTATGATCATAAAGATCAGCATCAGAGTGGTAAATAATTGCTGAAATGTTATAGAATATTTCAGGTATCTTGGTCCTTAAGGCGCAAAGCCTACTGATGATCACATCTGAATTTTTTCTTCTCTTTTATCTTATTTATATATGGTACACATTTAACAACCTGTACTGTATTTATTTTATAATTATTAAAATTGCACTTACTTGACTTTGCAAGAGCATTAAAATTAGGATCATATGAAGTGAGAGTAATTAATGATATTAGTGGACTTTTGGTACTTCTAATGGAGGAGTGAGTGTTTGTTTTTATTGTAAAAGCTTGACTCGCATGTGTACATCACAACCAAAAGTGTTAGAAGAAAAACAGCCAACCTTTTAGAGCTGGACCTGATTCAGTTTTGTCCAGAATTGTGCACATCCCACAGATAGAGGTGCCTGTTTCAATGCAGAGGGTGTGGTGTAGCGGGTCCACAGCTCAGATCAAAGGCCACTTTTCAAATAAATAATCGCCGCCCTTCCAGATTAGAGAGGGGGCGTAGTATTGTGGCCAGAGCAGTTCCCAGGTGATTCATGGTGCAGACGGTCCTCGCTTAAGTGCACAGGTGAGGAGTTGTCTGCATCCGTAATTGTTGCGGAGAGCTGCTAATTGCCACACCTGATCCACGTCCCCGAAATATTTAATAGAACAGCGAGGCGGATAGAGAGAGGAAAGTAAGAGAAAAGAAGAGAGAGAAAGAGAGTATGGAGGTTAATGGAGAAGAAAGCGGCAGGAAGGAGAAAGCTGGAGCGGGAGAGTGAGAGCAAGAGCAAGAACAGGCTCTATTAAGGTGGAAGGCAGCTGGGAGGAGAGCCCCAGAGGAGTGTTTGGCCAACTCTCAGAGGGGGCAGATTGAAGCAGTTGTTCCAGCTGAGCAATTATGAGGAGCTGGAGTGACCGGCAGAGGGGTTGACTGGCCATTGAAGGAATCGGAGGAGGCTTTGGGCGTGTTGAGCCCAAATGTGAGCTCCCTGGCGGCTGGGGAAGGAACCCAAGTCTGGAGCCCAACATAGCTCGGAGGGCTACTGGACCAGAAATGAAGGAGCTGCATTTTGCTAGTAGGGCGACTCCCCTGTTGCAGGGCCCGAATGGGAGAAGCAGGGGAGCCACCAATAAGGAATAAGCAAGCACTGGATTTTTAAAGAGAAACTGCCTCCAGCCATTGTTTTTAACCTTGTTGTTTTAAAGGATTTTTTTGGATGGATTATTTATTTATTGACTTATTTGAAGCACTGCACTATTTATTTGGACACTTTGTTTTTGATTTTCTTGATTTTTGTAATAAAAGCACTTCGCACTTTTTATACCATCCCCTTACTTCATGGTTGATGTCTTCACTGCCTAGCTCATTGGTGACATTACCGACGGTGTCGGGTTCGAGGGTTCCCAGAAGTAAGATGGGAGCATGGAGCAGAACCTACATCGTCACAGAGGGTTCTTGGATGTGGGTTCTAACTGCAGGGAAACTTCACCAAGTGACATAAGCCCCTCTTTATCTTTTCATGCAAACTCTCCTCCCACATCAATCATAAACGGATTCTTCAAGAATCGCATCACCTCTGTGAGAATGTCAAAGCCATCAAACCTCTCAGCAAAGTTTGCTCTTGTCTAAAAATTCTGCTGTCATTGTTATGCTAATTTGTGCAGATGCTGAGTTGTTTGTTAAATCTTGCAGTGTCGGGAGAAGAAGTATTTATCCTGTAATTAAATCATTTAAAAATAAGTCCACTTTCTCTTTAAATCTGTTACGTTTTTCTACAAGATCGCTGACTGTTTTGTCTTTTCCTTGCAAACCAAGATTAAGTCCATTTAAATGTTGGAAGGTGTCATTCAAGAAGAATACTTCTGCCATGAACTTCTCCTCTAGCATTTCGGATATAAATGCCTTCCGCTTTTAAAGATGACAGCTACAGAGAAAAGCAACAATCTCTTGGCTGAGTTCACAAACCCTTTTAAGTACGTTGCCCTTACTTAGCCAGCTAACATCGTCATGCAAAAGTAAATCATTGTGCTTGGTGGACACATAAGACACGAGTTTATGAAACAAGCGGTGTTATAGGTTCGAAGTTGCTCTGACGAAATTGATCATCAATATAACACTGTTCATTTGGTTTATTAACTCATCACTGAGTTTTGCACACAGAACACTTTGATATACAGTATCGAGCAATGTAAAGATTTCATCTGCGGTGCAAGTTCAGCCAGCCAAGTTCCCGCCATGGAAGGGGTACCATTTGTTACTAGCAGGTTTACTCATTGTAATTCTCGTCAAGTCATTAAGACATAAAACATCTTTTTGAAAAATGATTTCCCCATCATCTGTCCATTCCAATTGATTTAGACTGAACAAATCCTTGTGAAAGCACTCCTTACCAAAAA